>NC_091470.1:172209626-172442126 GCF_036971445.1 Narcine bancroftii
TAAGGTGGAAATTATGTCTGTGATAAAGTGCTGACCAAAATTATCAAAGCAGCCATTACTTTGGAGACAAGCAATCGAAGCAGAAAAAATTGAAGTAATGCACGTCATCGTGTTGTATTACTGTATATTTCGGCGTATAAGTTGATCCCAATTTTTCAAGCTCTCTAGGCCTCCCAGGAACAACCCTATTTAAAAAAAAATACCCCAATTGCAAATAACAAAGCTGTAAATTAAGTAAGTAAAACAAACAGCTCAGTGAACTGGGCAGCCACGGAGCTGGAGCGATGACATCGTGCTCCAGGAGGAGCAGGAACCTCAACCTACCAGGCAGCAGTGGCGACGGTGACCTCAGGGCCCCAGGTAGGAATGGTTTACGGCGGTGCCCGGAGGGTGGGGAAGTGTTGGGGAGCAGTGGCGCCAGAGGTGGAGAGGTGACTCCAGCATCGACTTATACGCCGAATTGGCATCAATCTGTCTTCAGTGAATTTAAGGTCTCAGAAGTATATGCAGTGTTTAAGTCGACCCCGTCTTCTTTGAGAATTTTTTTTTAGGGTTTCACAACTCAACTTGAATGCTAACACATGCAGTTGAAGAAGAATGAGCACCTATTCCCTTCGAATCCTGTGCTGTCTGTGAGGAGTTTCTATGATCTCACCACATCTGCGTGAGTTTCCTCCGGGTGCTCCAATTTCCTTCCACTTTCCAAAAGGCCCGGTGTTGTTGGTGGTGTGTGTGGTGATATGTTTTCTCCATTGTATATAGTTATTGTTGGCTACTGAATATATGGAGCTGGCCCACTGTAGAGCTTGTCGAAAGAACCAAAGACTTGTTGATCCAAACCAAGGCTTTTATTAGCAAAAGACAGGAGCTCTTCACAGGTGGCCGACCAGTCCGGAATGATCCGACCTGGCTAGGGACACAACCCTTTAAGGCCCAGACAATAGGCGTGGCTTAGCTCTCAACCAATCGCTGTAAGCACAGTCTAGATACAGTAACTATATACAATATGTACATTGGTGATAGATCTGTACTATCACATTCACCCCTTCTTGGAGAACTGACCCTGGAAAATAAAAATAAAAAAAAAACGAGGGAGAGAATGAAAGGAAGGGGTAAGTCAAGGACTATAGCGGTCAGGGGGTCTGACCATCCGGTGTGACCGCTGTGGTGCAGGGATTGGGGTCGCTGGGATGGTGTCGCCAGCGGGCTCGTTGGGTGTGACTGCTCCGTCACTCAATTCCCCAGTCGTGTTGTCGGCAGGGTGGATCGGGTCGTTGGGGTGCTGTTGGTCCTTCTATTGCGGCACGGGGCCTAGGGAATAACGAGTTGGGGAAGGTTGGGTCGGGGGGTTTGCTGGGTCTACCGCGTGCTGAGCTAGGTCCCGCACCAAAACAGTGTCCTCCCGCCCGTCTGGGAACTCAACGTAGGCGTAATGTGGGTTCGCGTGGAGTAGAGTCACTCGGTCGACCAAGGGGTCATTCTTTGAGTGCCGGACGTGGCGTTGCAAAAGGACGGGGCCAGGGACGGTGAGCCATGGCGGTAGAGTGGTTCCTGATTCGGATTTTCTCGGGTAAAGGAACATCCTTTCGTGGGGGGTGGCATTTGTTGCAGTACATAGGAGGGAGCGGATGGAGTGTAAGGCACTAGTGAGAACCTCCTGCCAGTGAGAGGTGGGGAGACCTTTAGACCGGAGAGCCAGTGTAACCACTCTCCATATGGTGGCATTCTCCCTCCTGACCTGGCCGTTACCGCGTGGGTTATAGCTCGTGGTCCTGCTTGAAGCTATACCACACTCCAGAAGGTATTGTTGCAGCTCCGCGCTCATGAATGAGGACACCCTGTCACTGTGGATGGAATTGAGGTATCCGAAAATGGCGAAAATACTGTGAAGAGCCTGTATCACTGAGGTGGCAGTGGTGTCTGGGCAGGGCACAGCGAACGGGAAGCGGGAGTACTCGTCGAAGGCCGTAAGGATGTAGGTATTACGGTTGGTCGACGGTAGGGGCCCCTTAAAGTCTACGCTAAGATGCTCGAAGGGGCGGGTGGCTTTGATAACGTGGGAGTTAATCCGGACGGAAAAAGTGGGGCTTGCATTCAGCGCACACCGAACAGGCTCGGGTCATGGAGCGGATCTCCTCGACTGTGTAGGGTAGGTTGCGCGCCTTGACAAAGTGGGCAAACCTAGTGACCCCTGGATGACAGAGCGCCTCATGGAGTTTCTGTAGTCTGTCCATCTGTATGTTGGCGCACGTCCCCCTGGAGAGCGCGTCAGGCGGGTCGTTGAGCTTACCAGGCCGGTACAGGATGTCATAGTTAAAGGTGGAGAGTTCGATTCTCCATCTGGCGATTTTGTCGTTTTTTATCTTACCACGCTGGGTGTTGCTGAACATGAAGGAGACCGCGCCTTGATCAGTCAACAGTGTAATGCGCCTCCCAGCGAGGTAATGTCTCCAACGACGCACCGCTTCAACTATGGCCTGGGCCTCCTTCTCGATCGAGGAGTGTCTACTCTCCGGACCCTGGAGGATTCTGGAGAAGAAGGCTACAGGCCGACTGGCCTGGTTCAAGGTGGCTGCCAGGGCGAAGTCGGATGCATCGCTCTCGACTTGAAACGGGAGAGACTCATCGATCGTGTGCAGCGTCGCAGCAGCGATGTCGGATTTGATTCGATCGAAAGCCGCTGTGGCTTCGGTCGAGAGGGGAAAGGAGGTGGTTTTGATAAGAGGACGCACCTTGTCGGCGTAGTGTGGAATCCATTGGGCATAATATGAGAAAAGGACCAGGCAGCGTTTGAGAGCTTTCTGGGTATGGGGGGGTTTAAGTCCATTAAGGAACGCATGCGGTCAAGATCTGGCATGACTATCCCGTTCTCCACCACACAACCTAGAATAGTGGGTTGTGTGGTCCGGAAGACACACTTGTCCAAATTTTAAGTCAGGTTCAGCCGACGGGCAGTTTGAAGAAATTTCTCTAGGTTGGCGTCGTGGTCCTACGTGTCGTGGCCGCTGATGGTGATATTGTCCAGATACGGGAAGGTAGCGGTTAGCCCGTTCTGGTCCACCATCCTGTCCATTTCCCGCTGGAAGACCGTGACATCATTCGTGACCCCGAATGGTACCCTGAGAAATTGATATAGCCACCCATTCGCTTCAAAGGCAGTGAATGGTCGGTCCTCGCAGCGGATCGGGAGCTGGTGGTAGGCTGAACGTAGGTCAATGGTGGAGAAAATGCGGTATTGGGCGATCTGGTTCACCACATCCGTGAGGCGTGGCAGGGGGTACGCATCCAGGAGCGTGAAGCTGTTAATGGTCTGGCTATAGTCGACCACCATCCGTAGTTTTTCCCCGTTCTTGACAACCACCACCTGGGCTCTCCAGGGGCTTGAACTGGGTTCGATAATGCCCTCATCCAGCAATCGACGCACCTCACTCCTAATGAATTGCCTGTTTTCATAACTATATTGCCGACTTTTGGTGGACACAGGCTTCCAGCCAGGGGTGAGGTTTGCGAAGAGTGCTGGCGGGGCAATCCAGAGTGTGGAAAGGCCACAGGATTGGCCCCGGGGCACGGGGGCAGGTTGCTCGGGTGCTTCGGGGGTGGGGCGATGGCAGACCGAGAGGGGGGCATGGGGTCCCCCAAAGTGTAGGGACACCATTCGGAACTGACACTGGAAGTCTAATCCCAGCAACACTGGGGCGCACAATTGGGGAAGGATGAATAATTTGAAGTGTGTGACCGTTACGCCCTGTACTTCCAGCGTGGCGATGCAATACCCCTTTATCCCAGTCAAGTGCGACCTCGTCGCTAATGAGATCCTCTGGGTAGTGGGGATAATGTCAAGTCCCCAACGGAGGGCCAGATCTGGCTGGATAAAACTGTCAGTTGACCCAGAGTCAAATAAGCAATTGGTGTAGTGTCCATGCACTTTAATCAGTTCCATTGCTCTGGTGAGGGGATGAAAGCATTGCTGGTTTAGTGTTATTGAAGCAGTTGACAGGGGAGTTTTGCGCGATGACATCACGCAATGGGATGACGTTACGCAACGGGATGACGTAGTCAATGTTCGAGGAGCAGGTTGGAGGACCTCCCGGAAGTGCTGTTGTGGCAGCGTCGGCGAGTGAATGATAAGTAGTGGGGTTTGTAGTTGCTCGTGATTGGCGGTGGGTAGGTCGTTGGTCGCGGCGGTCGGGCCCTGGCGGTCGTCGGCATGGACGCTAGGGTGAGTACCTGGTTGGCCGCTGGGGTGGCTGTGGCGGCGGTAGCAGCAGCGGTAGCGTCGGCCCCGCGGTGTCTGTGGCGGCAGCAGCAGTGGCGGTAGCATCGGCCCCGGGGGTGTCTGTGGCGGCGGCAGCAGCGGCGGTAGCGTCGAGTTTTCCGCACGGGGGCGAGAGGCGGGCCAACACCATGGTTGCGAGGGTGGGCTGCCCCTTCCGGGTTCGGTGTCTCCGTGACGTCAGGCATTGCCGTGCAGGGGAGGCCTCGCTCTCATTGGATGAGAGCTCTGGGGAAGAAGAGTTTGAATGGGATAGTGGCGGTTGGGCTTCACACGAGGCATTGTGTTTGCCGGCAGCCATTTTAGACCTACAGACTGCAGCAAAGTGGCCCTTTTTAAGGCACTTCTGGCACCTGGCTTTTCTTGCTGGGCACTGGGTGTTTGTCCCTCCCGCAGAAATAACATTTTGGGTTCACAGGGGGCAGGGTAGCAGCAGCCGACAGGCCGTCAGTGGTAGGGTAGAAGGGCACTCTACTCACATCAGAACGTGGGGTCCAGTCCCTAGAGAACTCGGTGGACTTTAAGGCTGCATCCTCCATTGTGATTGCAATCTGGGCCACGTCCTCTAGTTTTTCTACCCCTTGCTCGAGCAAGCGCAGCCTCACTTCGTTCGATCGGAGCCCGGCCACATAGGCATCCCAGACGAAGTCGCTAGTGATCTCGGCAGCAGTTTTGCCCACACAGTTACAGTCTTTGCCCAATGCCTTTCTTTCTTTTCTTTGGCTTGGCTTCGCGGACGAAGATTTATGGAGGGGGTAAAAAGTCCACGTCAGCCGCAGGCTCGTTTGTGGCTGACAAGTCCGATGCGGGACAGGCAGACACGGTTGCAGCGGTTGCAGGGGAAAATTGGTTGGTTGGGGTTGGGTGTTGGGTTTTTCCTCCTTTGCCTTTTGTCAGAGAGGTGGGCTCTGCGGTCTTCTTCAAAGGAGGTTGCTGCCCGCCAAACTGTCAGGCGCCAAGATGCACGGTTTGAGGCGTTATCAGCCCACTGGCGGTGGTCAATGTGGCAGGCACCAAGAGATTTCTTTAGGCAGTCCTTGTACCTTTTCTTTGGTGCACCTCTGTCACGGTGGCCAGTGGAGAGCTCGCCATATAACACGATCTTGGGAAGGCGATGGTCCTCCATTCTGGAGACGTGACCCATCCAGCGCAGCTGGATCTTCAGCAGCGTGGACTCGATGCTGTCGACCTCTTCCATCTCGAGTACTTCGACGTTAGGGATGTAAGCGCTCCAATGGATGTTGAGGATAGAGCGGAGACAACGCTGGTGGAAGCGTTCTAGGAGCCGTAGGTGGTGCCGGTAGAGGACCCATGATTCGGAGCCGAACAGGAGTGTGGGTATGACAACGGCTCTGTATACGCTTATCTTTGTGAGGTTTTTCAGTTGGTTGTTTTTCCAGACTCTTTTGTGTAGTCTTCCAAAGGCGCTATTTGCCTTGGCGAGTCTGTTGTCTATCTCATTGTCGATCCTTGCATCTGATGAAATGGTGCAGCCGAGATAGGTAAACTGGTTGACCGTTTTGAGTTTTGTGTGCCCGATGGAGATGTGGGGGGGCTGGTAGTCATGGTGGGGAGCTGGCTGATGGAGGACCTCAGTTTTCTTCAGGCTGACTTCCAGGCTAAACATTTTGGCAGTTTCCGCAAAGCAGGACGTCAAGCGCTGAAGAGCTGGCTCTGAATGGGCAACTAAAGCGGCATCGTCTGCAAAGAGTAGTTCACGGATAAGTTTCTCTTGTTTCTTGGTGTGAGCTTGCAGGTGCCTCAGATTGAAGAGACTGCCATCCGTGCGGTACCGGATGTAAACAGCGTCTTCATTGTTGGGGTCTTTCATGGCTTGGTTCAGCATCATGCTGAAGAAGATTGAAAAGAGGGTTGGTGCGAGAACACAGCCTTGTTTCACACCATTGTTAATGGAGAAGGGTTCAGAGAGCTCATTGCTGTATCTGACCCGACCTTGTTGGTTTTCGTGCAGTTGGATAATCATGTTGAGGAACTTTGGGGGACATCCGATGCGCTCTAGTATTTGCCAAAGCCCTTTCCTGCTCACGGTGTCGAAGGCTTTGGTGAGGTCAACAAAGGTGATGTAGAGTCCTTTGTTTTGTTCTCTGCACTTTTCTTGGAGCTGTCTGAGGGCAAAGACCATGTCAGTAGTTCCTCTGTTTGCGCGAAAGCCGCACTATGATTCTGGGAGAATATTCTCGGCGACACTAGGTATTATTCTATTTAGTAGAATCCTAGCGAAGATTTTGCCTGCAATGGAGAGCAACGTGATTCCCCTGTAGTTTGAGCAGTCTGATTTCTCGCCTTTGTTTTTGTACAGGGTGATGATGGTGGCATCACGAAGATCCTGAGGCAGTTTTCCTTGGTCCCAACAAAGCTTGAAAAACTCATGCAGTTTGTCATGCAGAGTTTTGCCGCCAGCCTTCCAGACCTCTGGGGGGATTCCATCCATACCTGCTGCTTTGCCACTTTTCAGTTGTTCAATTGCCTTATATGTCTCTTCCCGGCTGAGGACCTCATCCAGCTCTAGCCTTAGGGGCTGTTGAGGGAGCTGGAGCAGGGCGGAATCTTGGACTGAGCGGTTGGCACTGAAAATAGATTGGAAGTGTTCTGACCATCGGTTGAGAATGGAGATCTTGTCGCTGAGGAGGACTTTGCCGTCTGAGCTGCGCAGCGGGCTTTGGACTTGGGGTGAGGGACCGTACACAGCCTTTAGAGCCTCGTAGAAAACCCTGAAGTCGCCAATGCCTTTAATACTTGTAAATATTCCCTGCTGGACTCGCTGGGCTGTTGCTTCCTCAACGCAAGCATGAGGCGGGCATGAACTCTGTTCACTGGTTGATCATACAGTTCTTTCAGTACCTTTATGGCTGCAGTGTAAGTGGTCTCATCCTGGATGTTCTCGTAGACTCTCAAGGACACCATAGACAGCAATGCTGTTAGAAGCTGGTTATCCTCCTCCACCTCAATGAATCTCAGGAAGTTTTCAAAGTTCAGCAGCCAGAACTTAAAGGCTTTGAAGGCTGTAGCTGACTGTGGGTCAATATCAAGTTTTTCTGGCCGAGTTAAATGCTCCATCCCTTTCAAAAAAAATTATTTTTGCTAATAAAATTGTAGAGCTCGTCGAAAGAACCAAAGACTTGTTGATCCAAACCAAGGCTTTTATTAGCAAAAGACAGGAGCTCTTCACAGGTGGCCGACCAGTCCGGAATGATCCGACCTGGCTAGGGACACAACCCTTTAAGGCCCAGACAATAGGCGTGGCTTAGCTCTCAGCCAATCGCTGTAAGCACAGTCTAGATACAGTAACTATATACACTATGTACATTGGTGATAGATCTGTACTATCACACCCGCCCACTGATGACTCATACTCTATGACTCCTCCCACGTAGTCTTGGGTCATAAAGGTCGAGCCACCTCTCCCTTCCCTCCATTCCTATACCTGGATGTGGGCCAGCAAAGTTCTTCTGTATATTAAAGCCTATCATTCCCTTAGCCTAGTCTTGTTGGTTACTGGTAGTGCCCTACAGCGTGATTGGGCAGCGCGGTATCAGCTTTCACCATTCTATGAAAATAAAATGAAAATTATTATGTTCGCCTTTGATGCATCCTCAGCTTCAAAAATTAAACACGGCTTTGTGAAATTTTTGGGAATTTTTAAAAATTCAAATTTAGGCATGCCCCACGGTAACAGGCCTTTTCAGGCCACCAGCCCGTACCGCCCAATGACACCCAACTAACCCACAACCCCCAGTACGTTTTGAACGGCGGGAGGGAAACTGCAGCCCCTGGTGCAAATGCAGGAAATTAATTTCCAATGGTTTTGAATGCTTGAAGTAGACTAAAAATATAGCAGAAAATCACAAAAATATATGAAATCTAAAAAATGGTACCTGATAGGAAAATTATGAAGTGGTTTTGAAGATCAGTTACCCAAAATCTATAAAATACACCCAAAAGTGTTCAGGAAGCAAAATCTTAATTGTCCAGTCTATTTATTTTCCCTTCTCTCCTCCCACTCCCTCACACATGACCAAATGCCTACCTCTCTCTACCCTTCCTTCAGATAGTATCCTTTCAGAACATGGTACAATTTGTTTGTGTTGAGTGGCTGGATGCCACTGACCATGCCTCCAATCATTGGTATAAGACATGACTCTCTAAGTACACTACATGCCCCCTCACCCATTCAACTCCCCCTCTCTACCTTTCCATTGACAGCGGACACACAGACGTGAGGAGAACATATAAATACCTTACAGACAGTGCAGGATTCAATTGATTGTTGGTGCTGCAACAGTGTGGCAACTGTGCTGCCCAATGTAGAATGAGTGCCAAATGAATAAAACTAGAATTGAAAATTTTAATATCTATTGAGGAAGTTTTGATCACCTACCTACAGGAAAGAGATCAATAAGATTGAAAAAGTACAGAAAGTGGAGGTCAATGGGATTAGGTGGATAAATAGTTCAGCACAGACTAGATGGGCCAAAAAGCCTGTTTTGTGCTGTAGTGTTCTATGGTTCTAACTACAAATACACACCAACTACACTGCTAATATTAGACAGAGCTTCAAGTTCAAGTTCATTTTCATCTGATTGCCAGAGGGTTTTGGCTGCATTCATCTTCAGCCAGAGGTTCGTGGATCTGTGAAGCTCATTGTCACATACAGCAGTGGAGGCCCAAGTTTAAGCAGGAGATTGATAAGTATCTAATTGGTCGGGGCATCAGGGAATATGGGGAAAAGGCTGGCAAATGGAACTAGGTGTGAGTATAGTTCAGCTTAGGGTAGCAGAAGAGACTCAGTGGGCCAAGTGGCCTCCTTCTGTTCCTTTATCTTGCACACACAGAGACACACGGTGCACGTTACACACCAATGACATACATTGGTGGCAATCCAGAATGAATATGTATAAAAATAATTTACGGGTTTCTAGGATTGATCGACAGTCTGCGGGAAGAAGCTGTTTCCCAGCCGGGCAGTGCTGGTTCTTATGCTCCTGTACCTCTTCCTTCAAAGTAGTGCCTCAAAGATACTGTGGGCTGGATGGTAAGGGTGCTCGATGATTCTGTGAGTCCTCTTTAGGCACTGCTCCCTATAGATATTACCGATAGAGGGAAGGAAGACCCCAGTGATCTCAGCAGTTTTATTCACCATCTGTACCGATCTCTGATCTGATGTTTTGCTGCCACCCGACCACACAATGATGCAACCAGCCAGGACCCTCTCAATTGTGCTCCTATAGAACATTGTTAGGATGGGGGCCAGTATCCATGCCCTCCTCACCCTCCTTAGGAAGTGTGAGCACTACTGCACCTTCCTAACTAATGAGGAGGTGTTGTGGGTCCGGGATAGCTTATCCTTCAAATGGACGCCAAGGAATTTTGTGCTCCCCTCTCTCTCTAAGATGGAGCCATCGATATGTAGAGGGGAGTGGTCCATCGTCCTTCTGAAGTCCTCAATCATCTCCTTTGTCTGGTCCACATTGAGGCTCAGGTGGTTGCACCACTGTCCAAGCCTTTCAACCTCATCTCTGTAACACATCATTGTTATGGATGTGCCATCCACAAACTTGTGGAGCTCAAGCTGGCAGTACAGTCAAGAGTTAGCAGCGCGAACAGTAACGACCTGAGTACGCAGCCCTGAGACGCGTCAGTGATGGGTCTTGAGAATTTGCTGCCAGCCTGGACAGACTGTGGTTTTTCAATCAAGAAGTCCCAGTCTACTGAGTCCCAGCTTAAGACATTTCTGCAAACAAGGGGCACAGAGAATTCCTGGGATAGTTTTCAAAGTTAGATTTGAGTGAATCTCAATTAGGTTTTGTGGTGGAAATCAGTCACATGAACGTTGGACAGGCTAATATGGGGAAAGGGCGAGCAATGCAGGTGCTCCATCACAAGTAGCGCCTCGGTAACACGTATCAACCCACGCTTATGAGCAGCATTCCAAAAATCTCAGTGCCCCCTGTTTGCTAAGGAGAAACGTCTTCAACCTTGAACTACATGACCGGTAATTCAAAAGTTTTTTGAGGCCATTAAGAAATATGGGAACAAAACTTTCAACGACTATTTGCCGAAAGAACATGGAACTTTTGAAACATGTTCACTCATTTTGTCTATGTGACAGGCACTCATTAATGCAATTTAAATGTGTCTAATATGATTAGATGTACGCACTCTTCCAGATGAGATATAGTCTTACCTTGGTTTTTTGATTCACAGTTTGTATCAAAAGCTACGAAATATATGTAACCCTCGGGATAAACTGCTCAGATATTTTTTTTGGTTAGTTTTCTTTTAATAGAGTAGGTTAGGAGGGATTTTATATATATATATATATATATATTAGAGAGAGAGAGAGAGAGAGAGAGAGAGAGAGGGGGTGAGAGAGAGGGAGAGAGAGAGAGAGAGAGAGAGAGAGAGAGAGAGAGAGAATTTTTTTGATGTTTTTTTCAATCTTCACCCAGTGCAGTGGAGGGGGAACTGAGTTTGTACTGTTTGAAGTTTTATCTTGATATATATATATACATATGTGATATTGTATTTTCAGTTTCATTCCCTTTTCTTCTTTGTACTGCAGTTATTATAAAATAACAATTAAAAAAATTGTAAAAAAGACTTTCAACAACCACTTGCCAAAACTACATGCGATTCTATTTTAAAATGTGTTCATTCATCTTCTCTTTGTGCCAGGCACTCATTAATACAACTTAAATTAGTCCATCGGGCCCACTTTTCCAAGGTTCAGTGAGCTAAATGTTATCTTAACATCTCTTCTAAATGTGCTAAGAGGAAGGTACTTTTGATCATATGTTTTGGCTACATTCTTCCCTCTTTAATTTCTGGCAAGGGGTTATTTTCCACTTTATTGTTTGTTCTTGATATTAATTTGACTTCTGACCCTTTCATTGCTATTTTTGGAGTGGTTGGCCCAATGGATTTAATACTGACTTTTGCACAATTCCATGTTGTGGCTTTTGCTTTCCTTATCGCTAGAAGGGCCATTTTGCAGAGATGGAAAGATGATGTCCCTCCCACTCATACACAATGGTTGTCAGATGTGATGGCGAGTCTGTCTCCAGAAAACAAAAATTAGATGGTCTCAACTGCAATGGATCTTAACTTTCTTTCTCCGAGGGGTTCTTTTCTCAATTCCTTTCAAAATATGTAGATTTTTCATCACCATTTTTATGACTTTATAGTGGTGCAGTCCTTAACTTAGCCAGCAACCTTCATAGAGAGGGGTTTGATTCTTAGTTTAGGAATATATGGGTTTTTTCTCTTTTTTTCCAGTTAATTACATGGGTTTAAATGCACCTTGTTCACTTTGATATATTTTGTTATTAATTTATTTTATCATTATTACCTATATATTTTGCATATGTTGAAGCCAACAAAAAGATTTAAAAAGAAAGATGTTTTTGAGACTTAAACACAAAATCTTAACTCAAACCAATAGGGAAGGAGTGTGTGGCCATCAGAGATCTCTCAGATGCAGATTTCAGATTTATCGTCGGAGTACATACATGACATCACATACAATCTTGAGATTCCTTTTCCTGCAGGCAACGTAGCACAAAAAAAACACTGCACTCAACATGCACATGTAAAAAAATTAAGAAATCTAAACAAACTGACTGTGCAATACAGAGAGAAAAAAATGGTGCATAGTCGAACTGCAGAGTACTTTTCCTTGGAGTGGGTGTGGGCCAAGTCAGAGTGGAAAGGCTTTGGCTCAAGGGGCTTCGGTGAATAGGAGAGGAGGTGGTGATGCAGGAGATTAAATAAGAAAAAGTCAACCTATTTGAGGAATGAAAAGGTAAGGGCAGGTTTTAGATATCATATATTTTGTTTCTCTTGCCATAAACAATGAGAATGGTAGCCAAAGCAGGGTAATGTTCCTCTTGCATAATCTGGGTCATCAGGGAAACCAGCAGTATCCGTGATGAATTCATCTCCAAGATGCATCCGGATGCAGCTCCTGACAAGCCGAGTTAAGGAATTGGATGAACTCCGGAGCATTCAGGAGGCAGAAGGGGTAATAGACAGGGATTACAGGGACACAATCACACCTAAAAGGCAGGAGGAGGATAGATGGGTGACACGAGAAGGAAAGGGAACAGTCAGGCAGTGTAGGGCACCCCTGTGGCCATTCCCCTCAATAACAAGCATTTTGAATACTGTTGGGAGGGAACGACCTACGTGCCTTTAGCACGCAGTCTGGTCTTGCAGTTAAGAAGGGAAGGGAGGAGAAGAGGTGAGCTGCAGTGATAGAGGATTCCATAGTTAGAGGGACAGATAAGAGGTTCTGTGGAAGAGATTGACTATCCCAGATGATATGTTGCCTCCCTGGTGCCAAGGTCTGAGATATCTCAGATCATATTCAAGGCATTCTCAGGAGGGAGGGTGAGCAGCCAGATGTCATGGTCCTGCAAGGAGAGTTCGCGGAGTTGGGCATTAGGTTGAAGGACAGGATCTCCAGAGAAGTGATCTCAGGATTGCTGCCCATGCCACATGCTAGTGAGGTTAGAAATAGGAGGATAATTCAGCTTAACACGTGGCTCAAGACTTGGTGCAGGAGGGAGGGCTTCAGGTTTCTGGATCATTGAGCTCTGTTCCAGGGAAGGTGGGGCCTGCTCTGACAGGACAGTTTGCACCTAAACTGAAAGGAAACAAATATCCTTGTGAGTAGGTTTACTAGTACTGATCCAAGGGATTTAAACTAGATTTGCAGGGGGATGGGAACCAGAGTGCCAGAACAGATAGAGGGGTGGAGGAGGCAAATTTGCATGAATTGTTAGAAGTCAACAGGTTGCACATGAGGGAAATGTTCTCTAGTGCATCCATTTCAATGCAAGGAGGATTGTAGGAAATGCAGGCGAGCTCAGTGCATGTGGAATTAGGACATTGTTGCCATGAGTGAAACTTGGCTGAAGGAGAGGCAGGGCTGGCAGCTCAGTGTTCTGGGCTTCTGTTGATTTGGACACGATAGAATGGGGGTGGGGTAGGAGAGAGAGGGGATGAAAGGGGGAGGAGTGGCATTGCTTGTCAGGGAAAATATCACAGCTGTGGTCAGGCAGGACAGATCAGAGGGCTTGTCTACTGAGGCTATGTGGGTGGAGCTGAAGAATGGGAAAGGTATGACCACACTCATGGGGTTGATTTATAGACCGCCAAATAGTCAACGAGAATTGGAGCAGCAAATGTGTAGAGAGATAGCAGACAGCTGCAGGAAACACAAGCTTGTGATAGGAGGAGATTTTCATTTTCAACATATTGATTGGGACTCCCATACTGTAAAAGGGCTTGGAGTTTGTCAAATCTATTCAGGAAAGTTTTCTAAATCAATACATATATATATATGAGGTATCAAATAGAGAGAGTGCAATACTGGACCTCCTGTTAGAGAACAAAACAGGGCAGGTGACAGAAACATTATTCCCTCAATGCTGGTCAAGAAGCTATAAACTCTAGGCCTCTGTTCCCCCTGCCTCCCCACCCTGCAACTGGATCCTCAGAACACCACAGGAGTATGAATTGGAATCAGCGTCTCCTCCTCACTGATCATCAACACAGGCACTCACCAAAGATGCGTGCTTAGCCCACTGCTCTACTCATTATACACCCATGACTGTGGCCAGGCACAATTCCAATGCCAAATACAAGTTTGCCAATGACACCGCAGTTGTCGGCAGAATCACAAACGACAATAAGGAAGCGTACAGGAGGGAGATAGATCAGCTCATTGAATGGTGTAATGACAACAACCTTGCGCTTAACATCAACAAAACCAAGGAGATGATTGTAGACTTCAAGAGGAAGTCAGCAGAACATGACCCAGTCCTCATCAAGGGGTTAGTTAATGGAGAGGACTTCAAATTCCTGGGTATCAGCATTTCTGAGGATCTGTCTGGAGCCTCCATATCGATGCGATCACAAAGAAAGCTCGCCAGCGGCTATACTTCTTGACGTGTCTGAGGAGATTCGAGATGTCACTGAAGGCTTTTGTAAACTTCCACAGGTGTACCGTGGAGAGCCTCCTGGCTGGTTGCATCACTGCCCGGTTTGGAGGCTCCAATTCTCAGGACAAGAATAAACTCCAGAGAGAGTTATTCACTCGGCCTCCGACATCACATGCACCAGACCACTCCATCGAGGACCTCTACATAAGGCGGTGTCTTAATAAAGCAGTTTCTAACCTCAAAGTCCCTCATCACCCAGGCCATGCTCGCTTCACTCTGCTACAATCGGGGAAAAAAGTACAGGAGCCTAAAGATGAGCCCTCAACGGCACAAGGACGGCTTCTTCCCCTCCACCATCGGATTCCTGAATGATCAATGAACCAAAGACATGGCCTTACTTTTTGTGCTCTATTATTTTAACTTTTTTCATATATTATTGTTTTCAGATGGTTCATAATGTTTGCACTATGACGCTGCCCCAAAACACTGAATTTTGTGACTTGTTCATGATAATAAATCCTGATTCTGATTCTGAAGAGGAACATTTTGGGTCTAGTGATCATAATGCCATTAGTTTCAGGTCAATTCTGGAGTAACGCCAATTTTGAGGAAATTAGCAAGTTTCTAGAATGCCTGAATTTGGTTGTTATTTTCAGACAAGGATGTGTGAGGTAAGTGGAGGACTTTCAAAGGTGAAATGTTGAGAGTACAGTTTGTATGTTCCTGTCAGGATTAAAGGCAAGATTGGCAGGCATAGGGAACCTTGGTTTCGAGGGATACTGGGGATCTGGTTCGGAAGATGTATAACAGGTAGAGGCAACATGGAGCAAATGAGGTACATGAAGAGTATAAAAAATGCAACAAAAACCTGAAGAAAGAAATCAGGAAAGGTAAAATAAAACATGAGGTTGCTTTGGCAGACAATGTGGAGAGAAATCCTGAGGGTTTCTACAGATAGATTAAGAGCAAAAGGATAGAAAGGGACAAAATTTGTCCCCTTGAAGATCAGAGTCAATGGCTTTGTATGGAGCCAGAGAGATGGGGGAGATCTTAAATGGGATTTTTGCATCAGAATTAACTCAGGAAATGGCCACAGAGTCATGGGAAGTAGGAAAATAAGCAGTGAGGTCATGGAACCCATACAGATTAAAGAGGAGGAGATGCTTGCTGTCTTAAAGCAAATGAGGGTGAATAAATCTTCAGGGCCTGACAAGATATTCCCTTGGACCTTGAAGAAGGCTAGTATAGAAATTGCAGGGACTCTGGCAGAATGTTGAAAATGTCCTTGGCTATGGGTGTGGTACTGGAGACTCCAAAAGTAACCCTGGAAATTATAGGGCAATGAGTCTGATTTCAGTAGAAGGTAAATTATTGGAAGGTGTTCTAAGAAATCAGATATACAATTTTTTTGGATAGCCGGAAACTGATTAGGGATAGCCAACATGGCTTTGTGCATGGTAGATCTTGTTTAACCAATTTTATAGATTTTTTTCAAGGAGGTTACAAGGAATGTTGATGAAGGAAAGGCTGTAAATGTTTTCTACATGAACTTTAGTAAAGCCTTTGACAAGAACCCACATGGGAGGTTAGTCAGGAAGGTTCAGATGCTAGGTATTCATGTTGAAGTGAACTGGATTTGACAATGGCTGGACATGAGAAGCCAGAGAGTGGTAGTGGATGATTGCTTCTCAGACTGGAGGTCTGTGACTGGGATCGGTGCTGGGACCGTTGTTGTTTGTCATCTATGTCAATGATCTGGATGATAATGTGGTAAATTGGATCAGCAAGTTTGTAGACAATACTAAGATTGGATATGTTATAGACAGCGAAGAAGGTTTTCAAACCTTTCAGAAGGATCAGGGCCAGCTGGAAAAATAGGCTGCAAAATGGCAGATGGAATTTAATGCAGACAAGTATGAGTGGTACATTTTGGAAGGACAAATCAAGAAAGGACATACTCGGTAAATGATTGGGGACTGTGGAGTACAGTACAACCAAGGGATCTGAAATACGGATACACAATTCCCTCAAAGTGGTGGATAGGGTTGTAAAGAGAGCTATTGGCATATTGGCCTTCATAAATCAAAGTACCTAGTATAGGAGTTGGGATGTTATGGTAAAGTTGTACAAGACATTGGTGAGGCCAAATTTGAAGTATTGTGTGCTGTTTTGCTCACCTAACTATAGGAAAGTTATCAATATGACAGAAGGCGTGCAGAGAAGATTTACTAGGGTGTAGCCCGGCCTTCAGGAACTGAATTACAGGGAATGGTTGGATAGATTAGATTTATTCCCTGGAGCATAGAAGAACAAGGGGAGATTTGAGAGTGGTATTTAAAATTATGGAGGATAGACAGGGTAAATGTAGATAGTTTTTTTTTTCCTACTGAGGAGGAGAGATACAAACCAGAGAACACGGATTAAGAGTGAAAGGGGATAAAGTGTTGGCCAATAGGTTGGCAAAATATTGATGAATCCAGATCGGGCTGGCTTTGTTCAAATAAGGCAAGCTGCAGATAACGTAGCTAGATTGTTTAATATAATACATCTGGCACAGTCAGGGTTGGACTCGGGAGCGGCTGTATCCCTGCATGTGGAAAAGGCTTTTGATAGATTGGAATGGGACTTCCTGTTTAAGGTCCTGGAAAAAATTTGGAAACATTTATAAATTGGGTGAGAACATTATATCAATAACATCAAATCAAAATGATCACAAATTGACAAATATCTCCAGTGTTCCCACTGAGTAGATCTAGTAGACAGGGCTGTCCTTTGTCACCAGCTCTGTTTATATTAGCCACTGAGCCAATGGGATCCAGATGGGATCCAAACATAAAGGGGCACAAGGTGGGCCAGGTGGAATACAAAGTCAATCTATATGCTGATGATATGTTAATATATTTGGCACACCCTGGGGGGTGGGGGTTTGGCCAAACTAAGGACCACACTGGAAGATAATGGGAGGGTCTCAGGATTTAAAATAAATTTGGACAGAAGGGATTACAAACCATATCAACAAGGAAGCCAATTTAAGTGGCAACGGGAGGGCATTAAAAATATTTAGGGGTAAGAGTAGAAAAAGATTTAAATAATATAAGTTAAATTATCTCCCTCTGCTCCGGAAGATAGAGGAGGACTTGAGATAATGGAGAACTCTGCCCATAACATTGCTGGGCAGAGTGAATTGTATCAGAATGAAGGTGATGCCAAGATTACAATATCTTTTCCAAACGCTGCCCATTCCATTGCCCCAGCACTTCTTCAAAATGATCAATGAATGTGTCAGAAACTTTTTTGTGGAGTGGGAAGGTGGCTCGAGTCTCCATTGAAAAATTAACATGGGAATATGAATTAGGGGGTCTAAAGTAATTAAAAATATTATTGGGCTTCCCAGTTTGAGGGAGGGGGACACCAATCCTGGGCACAAATTGAACTACGCTCGATAGGGGAAAGGACACCAGGAGAATTTATATATAAATGGAACACCAAATGAATTTCCAAAAAGACAAATATTCAAACAATATATGCCAAATATGGCAAAACAAAATGCATCAGTGCATTGAATTGAAGGTGGGGCTGTCTCCTAATACACCCGTGACCCAAACCACTTAATGCCATGACACTGGGCAACAGGATCCAGGACACCTAGTGTATCAAGGACAGGTATGATCAAGGATAACCAATGTCATTCAAGCAATTGAGTTTTCTAATAAACCTTTTTCTGCTTCCTACAATTGGGATCTTCCTTATGAGACAAATGAGGATAAACAATGACTCTGCCAAAGTGTAGCACCATGGAGATTCTAATTCGACAGGGGAATGTATTTAAATTATTCTAGAATGTATTTCCTATTCCAGAGTGAAGGGATTACACCGGTCGAGGGAGTCGGATTTGGCTGCAATGATTAATGAAAATTGGTGGGAAGATGTGTCTAAACAGCATGACAGAGATGATCAATGCCAGATGCATTCTGGTGCAGTACAATTTCCTGCATGAGTTGTACCTCACACCACAATAATTACATAAACCAGTCAGAAATTTTGGATCTGTGTTTCAGATGTGATGTCGAGGTTGGAACCTTTATCCATTCCAGCTGGCTATGAATGAAGGTGAGATCCTTATGGGTAAAGCTGGGGGAACATCATATTAAAAAAATCACAAAAGTGGAGTTTCCACAAGACCCAGATTTGTTCAGTTTAGATTATGCAAACACCAAATTTAATTTGTGAAGGTGGCTTTGTTGGCAGCCAGGAAGTGTATCACAGTTGCGTGGAAATCCAACTCTCAACTTAGTATTACACGATGGAATACAGAGATTCATTCCCCTGGAGAAGATTATTTCTAACTTCAGAAGGAAGTGTGACACGTTCATTGAAGTGTGGCAGCCATACCTGAGAACATAGGTTTCACAGATATGATCTATACCCCCCTCCTTAAGAAATTAGTTAAAACACAAACCGTCCCAATTAGGTTAAATAAAGAAGAGACTGAATTAAAGTTGTGGTATAGACGATGTGTATTTTAATTTTTAGTTTTTATTTTACATTTTTTTCTTTGCCTTTTATGGTTTATTTAATATCCGGGAAAGGAGGGAAAATAGTGTGGACTCAATATTATATTGTGTGATACATTCTTTTGTATATACAGGTACACGATCTTTTATCCAGATCCCTTGGGGGACAGTATGTTCCAAATTTCAGATCTTTCTGAATTTTGGATTTCTCCGGATTCAGAAAGCCCACCCGAATTTTGCCACAACACTCCCTTCCAGTTGCCCGGCAGTCTCCCTCAATGGCCATCTCCCCCAATCGCAGTCCCTCGGCTGCCTATCCTGACTGCGGCTGCCCAGCCACCTGCTTCGACCGCCAGTCCCTAAAGCACCCGTCCCTCGGCTGCCTACCCCGACCGCCTGTCCCTCAGCCGCATGGCTGCATTCCACGACCGCTGGTCCCCACTTCCCAGATTTTGGAGCTTTCCGGATTTTAGGTGTCCAGATAAAGGATCGTGTACCTGTACTGGCTTGAGTCTTTTAAAATAAAATATTCAAGAAACGACTGAAAGGGAAATGGTTTAGGGAGAACATGAAGAGCAACTTCTTCACACAGAGAGTGGTGGGAGTGTGGAGTGAGCTGAAGTGGTGCATGCGGGCTCAATTTTAACATTGAAGAAGAATATTGACAGGTACATGGATAGGAGAGGCATGGGGTCTATGAATTGGGTGCAGGTCAGTGGGACGAGACAAAAATGGTTCGGCACAGAGAAGAAGGGCCGAAGGGGCCTGCTTCTGTGCTGTAATAGTCTATGGTTCTATAGATGGACAGGAAGTCAGCCATGACTTGATTTTGCAGCTGTGTTTTCCCATTTACTCGACATTTACCTATAAATAATGTTCCTCAAATACATGATTGCCTATGGGAGCTTGCAGTGTACAAATTGAGGACCTTATGTGTGGCAACATCACAGTTGGTTAGAAACACTTTGGAGATCAAGACATTATGAAAGGCACTATATAAATGTCTGAATTTTTTATTGTATACTGTGGTGTTTCCTATAAGTTCTTCAGGCACGCACTGGAAACTGCAAAACACCTATTCTATTTACATAGTGAACCGTATTCATATGTCCACAGACAAACTGAAATATTCAGGTTTCCTGTAAACAAGGTTGTTGAGACAGACAGCCATGTGAGGTTAGTTTTTACAAACCAAACCCATCAGCTCCACCACATTCTTTGAGACCAAAGACGATAGATGCCAACTCACCACAACAAACAAGTGTGCGCTCTCATCAAAAGCAGTCCAAGGAGCTCATCGCAGCACAGTCTTCGTCCCTGTTGAAAGAACACTCTAGGGTTCATATTGTAACGTCCTCACTCTGCCACTGAGTAAAGCTGCAGGGCTTCAACTCTTGCCCTGGGCTCCTGTGCACGGCTCTCAACACATTGGTGGGGTGGTGTGGTTAGTGTTATGGTGTGTGCCATGCTGTTACAGCGCCAGCAACTTGGGTTTGAATCTGGCAGTGTCTGTAAGGAGACTGTAGGTTCTCCCCGTGTCTGCATGGGATTCCTCTGGGTGCTCCTGTTTG
This sequence comes from Narcine bancroftii, assembly GCF_036971445.1. Lineage (NCBI taxonomy): Eukaryota > Metazoa > Chordata > Chondrichthyes > Torpediniformes > Narcinidae > Narcine > Narcine bancroftii. The sequence goes on from NC_091470.1 coordinate 172,229,950, forward strand.
CCCCCACCATTCAAAACAGGCCAGGGTTTGTAGGTTAAATGGGCAGCAAGTGCTCATGGGCTGAAAGGGCCATGTCCAAAAAGAAAGCAGCAAATGCTGGAAATACTCAGCAGGTTAGGCTGCATCTGTGGAAAGAAAATCAGCCTCTTCAACCTGAAATGCTGTTTTTCTTTCCCCACAGAAACTCCCTGAGCTGCGGATTCTTCTCATCAACTGGGAGAACTTGCAATACATTGATAGAGAACCCTGAGCTGTCCTCTGAATGGATCGGGAGCTGGTGATAGGCTGACTTGAGGTCAATGGTGGAGAAGATGTGAGGATTGGGCAATATCGTTCACCATGTTGGGGAGGAGGTAGGCGTCCAAGAGGGTGAGCTGGCTGATGGTCTGACTGTAGTCTATGACCATCCTATGCTTCTCTCCACTCTACCACCACTACCTGCGCTCTCCAAGGGCTGATGTTGGGCTCTATGATGCCCTCTGCCAGGAGTCACTTAACCTCAACCTGCTCTTAGTTGCCACAGGCTTACAATCATGGCAAAGTTTTCGAATGGGGGGCAGTGGGACCTCGAGGGTGGACAGGCTGCATGTTGTGAGCATTGTTCGGGTCGCTGATTGGCTGTGTTCAGGGAGGTGGGTGGGTAGTTTAAAAATTGGTTATTATGAACAGTTGGAGGGAGGGGGTTGGGCCCATCATATACCATCAGAACACTTTTAAATTGGCACTGGAAGTCCAGTCCCAGTATGACCGGTGCACAGAATCATGGCATCACGAGCAATTTAAAATTCTTGTACTTGGTGCCACCCACAGTTAGCGTTACTGTGCAGCTCCCTCAGGTTTTGGTCAAGTGGGACTTGAACGCCAGCAAGATTTTACACTTGTCTGGGGTCACTGTGAGGGAACAGCGCTGTACAGTATTTGGGTGTATGAAGCTTTTGGTACTTCCTGCGTCAAACAAGCAGTTCATAATGCAGTCGTTTACCTCAATGTCCATGGTAGACTTTGCTAATTGGTGTGGCGGCTCTGATCCAGAACAATGGATGCCAGTGTCAGTTCGTTGTCTGACGTGTGCGAACTGTATGTGCACGTTGGCGGCCTCCAAAATGTCCGCCCCGAAGATGGCTGCCCGGATGGTTTGCACACAGTCGCCGCCGGAAGTGATGTTGTCCCTGGCCATTGTTCTTGGGCCCCCATTGTACGGTTTTCTGCAACCAGAAGTGGGGCCGCAAGTGACACAGTCCAAGATGGTGATGGTCACTGTTCACACGCAGTGCTGCAAAGGGAAAGTCTGGATCTTTCCTTCTGCAGCTGGAACGGGTCACACTTCTGGCAGGGCAGTTTTTCCACGGGTGCTTTGTTTGGCTGCAGTAATAGCACACTTCAGGCGCTGGGCGATAGCGGCGGCAGTTTGGGACTCCATGTCCCAAGATGGCGGACCTCTGCAATCTGTTGGGCCATATCTAGTGCCTTTGTATAATTGGCCACATCCTGCAGGGTCCAATCTCCCTTCTTCAGGAACCTTTGCCTGATATGATCAGACCTGAAGCCGGCTATACAGGCATCCCTGATCAGTTCCTCCTGGTAAATGACTGCTGTAACGTCAATGAACTGCAGGCTCTCCCAAGCTCCCACAAGGCTCAAATGTATACAGCAATGTATTCACCAGGTGCTTATTGATGACTGCCCAGGGAGGTATCTGCCATAGATTAAGTTCTTTGGGGCCAGGTTTTGCTTCTCCAGGAGCCCCATAGCGGCTGAGTAAGTTTCACAATCTCTAATCATCTGGAAGAGGTGGTGGCCGACCTGTGCAAACAGCAGGTCTCTCTTATCCACCTTGTCCCAGATCTCGTGAAGGAGTTCAGGCAGTGCAGCCACAGATCAAATTTTACAGAGGCCTCTAGATCCTTGGATAATACCTTATCCATGGCATGTAGGTATAGAGATTAAATTGTAGCGTTATCTATTAAACCCAACAGGCCAGGTTGAGATCAATAGGCTTTAAACACTATAAACTTACAGTCAAATCTTACATGCTGTTGGCCTAATTCCAAAGCAGTACTGAGGGAGAGGGATTGGATGATACCCCCTTTATTAGGGATCCTGGAGGGGGATGAAGTTAGAGTATTGGGGGCAGGCCAACCAGTACAATGACTGTAATACAGTGCTCCACCACAGAGTGCACTTGGCAGAGAATCTCACCTGGTCCCTTAACACAGCTCCATAGCCAAGAAAGCCCAGCAGCACCTATACTTCCTGTGAAGGCTGAGGAAAGTCCATCTCCCACCCTCCATCCTCACTACATCAGGCTCCTGAATTCCCAGAACATACGTAGATAATGTACCATGGACTTTTGTTTTACTGCATATGGCTTAATATTTTAATATTTCAATGTGTTTAACTTTGATTCTAACTTACATTTATGCAAATATGCTCCGTGTTCCTGGAGAAATGTTATTTCGTCTTTTCCGTGCGAGAATGGAATGAACGATAAACTGTAACATGCTTGGCGGGAGATATTGATGTTCAGAAAGGAGCAATTTCTGGGATTATCCCTGAGGATTGATGGGTTGGCTTCAGTGAGTGAAGGGCAGAGGATCCTGGGTCACCTGATGATGAAGTTCAAACCAAGAGTTGGCTCCAATGCAGTGTGTTTCACAGTCTGTTAAAACATTTAATCTTTTTGGTTCATTACAAAGGAAATATAACTTGTGGCGATCTAAAGCAAGTGGAACAGCGGATGTTGTATTCACAGGGAGTATGGAGACAGGAACTGAGAACAAACATGAAAACCCCAAACTGAGGAACTTCTATTTCCCTTGTTTTCATTTCCCTTGTTTTCATTTCCCTTGTTTTCATTTCCCTTGTTTTCATTGGTCACATCTATTATTAAGAAATTCAACAACCATTTGAATAGAACTTACCCTGGTGTTTGTCAATGCATTAAACTTTAATGATAGAAACATGAAAAGACAGACTAATATAGCAGACAATATTTGATTTTCCCTAAAGGGTAGGTGTTCCTCACAGGAGAGGAAATTAACAGCCAATGGTGACGAATGACAAATTCCCCGCTACCTCTGAGGCATTGAAGAAATATCACAGACAGACCAGGGAGGAAGAGGACAACAAAAAAATCAGTGCGGTCGACGACAGAGACAATGTGTTCAGAATCCTGTTCAAGGAGTGGGAGGTGAAAGGGATATTTTGGAGATGAAAGGGAAGGAACTGGGTGAAAGTAAAAGAAGAGCTTAATGATAAGTCAGTTCTGGGGTTACATAAGAGCTTCTTTTCCTGAGAAGTGTCCATCAACTGATTACTGTCTGAAACATCGCATTCCTATGGATGCTGACCTGCTGAGTTTAGAACATAGAATATAGAACAATACATGTCCTTCAGCCCTCAATATTGTGCCGGCCTACATATTCCTTCCGAAAAAACTAAACCTTTCCTACCTCGTAATCTTCTATTTTTCTTTCATCCATCTGCTTTACTGTGATTGGCTACTGCTGGTTGGACACGCCTCCCAAGACCGATCCTACCCGTAACCCCTTTGTACGCTCCCCATCCACCATGCCGTGAATAACCGATAAGACTGCCGGCTGCTCCAGTCTATAGTCAATCCCTCCCTCAGTCTTTTGCAGCCTTGATGGTGCCTGGTCTAAGAGTCTTTTCAATGTTCCAGCCTCCGCCACACCCCAGCAGGGAATTCCAGGCACCCACAATTCTCTGTGTAAAAATATTACCCCAAATGTCTCCTCTAAACTTCACCCCCCACCCCACCCCTTCACTAGATGGGCTTCTCCTGTCCTGGGTAAAATATGCTGGCCATCTACCCTATCTATACTTCTCATGATAATTGTGGACCTCAGGAGGAGCATCAAGGGTTCAGTAGTGGAGAGGGTCAAGAACTTCAAATTCCTGGGTGTCAACATTTCCGAGAATCTGTCCTGGAGCCTCCACATTGGTGTAACCATGAAGAAGCCTTGCCAGCGGCTGCATTTTGTGAGGTGTGTGAGAAGATTCAGGATGTCACCGAAAACGCTCAAAATCTTCTACAGGTGGACCATGGAGAGCATTCTAGCTGGTTTCATCACTGCCTGATATGGAGGCGCCAATTCTCAGGACAAGAATAAACTCCAGAGGGTTGTTAACTCGGCCTGCGACATCACAGGTGCCAGACTTCACTCCATCGAGGACATCTACATGAGGAGGTGTCTTAAAAAACGCAGCCTCTATCCCCCCCCACCCAGGCCATGCCCTCTTCACTCTGCTACCACAGGGGAAAGGAAAAGGAGCCTGAAGACGAGCACTCAGCAGCACAAGGACAGCTTCTTCCCCACTGCCATCAGATTCCTGAAAAATCAATGAACCAGACACTGCCTCACTTTTCGTGCACTGTTACTTTATGGTAATGTTGTAAGATGGTTATAATACGAATGTTTGCACTGTGATGTAAACACCAAATTTTGTAGACCTCTATTAAGTGTCCTCTCATCCTTCTTTGCAGGGTGGGGGGGGGGGTGCATCCACAAGCATTTCCCCCTCCAAACGAGTTGCTGTGCCCCTCCCCCATATGATCGTGGCCAACCCTGGCCATCAGACCTGCTCCACTCTCTCTTGTGTCAGTAGCTTCTCAGTTGACGCACGCTAGTGACTCTCCACTTGTCCCTGACGTGTCACTAGCATGCGTCAAGCGAATGACATATTAAGGGCAGGTAGGTCCTTTCTAGCACCACCCCCCCAAACGAGCCCCCCCATAACACACCCCTCTCTAACATTCATTCTGGTGCCGATCCCCCTTCTTCGCTCCAATGTTAAAATCCATAGCTCTGCCAACCCTGCCTGAAATGTTCTAATCCAAGTAACATCCTGGTAAATTTCCTCTGCACCCTCTCCTTAGATACCACGTCCTTCCGATAAAAAGGTGACCAGAACAATATTCTAAGTTTCGCTCACATTTTTTGTGTTTTGCATCTAACCTCTATAGAGCACAGTAACAGGCCATTTCAGCCCATGAGTCTGTGTCGCCCAGTTTATACCCAATTAACCAACGTTTTGAATGGTGAGGAAACCGGACCCTCCTGTGTCCACAAAGACACAGGCAGAACATACAGACAGTTTAGGATTCAAACCCTGGTTCTGATCGCTGGCGCTGTAAATGCGTTGCTCTAACCACAACATCGACCATGCTGTCCAGTTAGTTAACTTTTTTTCTACAGTTACCCATGTGTTTTGCCCCATATCCACGCTGAAATTCCTCCATCTCACTGAATATCCACCCTAGCACTACCCGGAATTAAAGTAATGGAACATGAAATGTATTTGGTCACTGATGAACACCACAAAATATTTCGGTGTAAGACTTTGGGAGAATTTGTGTAAAATCTGATTTCTGTTAGTCTGATGTGCTGGGGGGAGGGGGAGGGGATGCAGGTGGAGTGACCGCTCTCCTGAGCACATTCTTCCAAAGTGGCCCCTTTTAGAACTGTGTGCTCACTGCTCAGTCCCCTGTCTTGTGCTGGTGGCCAACCAGATTATCACAGGACTCCTTTGATGCTCTTGCACTGATGGGAACCTTGGATTCACTCCAGTCGTGTGAATCCCACTCACACGTTGTGCGACAGAGTATTTAGAGGTGGTTTGGGAGGATTGTTAGAGCAGGTTGCACACAAACATTTTAAAACAGAAATTTTGCAGAGTGCTATTTTGCAAAAGGCAACAAAGTAGCAGCAGGTTGTCTGGAAGAGCATGAGATCTTTGCAGGCAGAGGGAAAACAGCTTTGCTCTTAAAGATGGAGGGTGTGTGAGAGAGGAGAGACAGAAATTTTGGTTCCAGAGGAACAAGCTGGCAAACTTTGGAAGACTGCTTGGTCAAAGGAGAAGACTGACTGTCTGAGAGGAACTCTGTGGTGACCTGAAATTGCACAGAACCAAGTTGCTGGATTGCACAGAACAAACCTAGATCCTTTCCCCCATTAAAATCTTCTTAACTGGATTTGTTGAATTTGGACCCTGTGATCAACGCATTTGAATCTGAAGGGAGGAGGTGGGAACATAACCTCAGGCATGATCTCAATCCATCATGGAGCAGATATAAGACCTAGTTCTACTTCCATTTTTGATGCTTCCAACTGCAATCAAATAATTATGAGTTCATGGGTCCATCTATTTATCATTCTACTTAAACATTTCTCTATTATATTCACCTATTCCAGTATCTTGAGGAAACTACAACATTTTGTGTTCTGAATGGAAAATAACATTAAAATATTTGGAAGGATTTTCTTTGAGAAAGGAACATTGGTGCAAATTGGAAGGCTTCTATGTTGAACATTTGCTTCCTAAATACCCAAATTAAGGTCTACGAACGATTCCTGGCAGAAAAATGTGACTGTAGAACAAATGACAGCTAAAATTGCAATGTTTTAGTTCATAGGCTGTGTTTAAAAAGAGTATCACGCTAAATTTCTGGAGTGCCATTCCATGTTTGATGTGGTTCACCAGTTGGGCAATGGTCTCTGCCTGATGATGAATGGTAAAAATCCACTGCAACAAGAGATGATCTTACTACTAGTTGAATCATTGAAAGGCCTTCAAGGGTGATATTTTGAGAGTGCTGTGTTTGCATGTTCCCGTTAAGATTAAAGGCAAAGTTACTAGGCATAGGGTTTTCAAGGGATATTGGAGATCTGGTTAAGAAAACAAAGGAGATTTATAGCAAGTATAGGCAACAAAGGTGCTTATGAGTAAAGAAAAAGCAATAAAATACTTAAGAAGGAAATCAGGAAGGCAAAAAGAAGACAAGTAAACCTGAAGGGGTTCTATAAGTATATTAAGAGAAAAGGATAGTAAGGGACAAAATTTGTCCCCTAGAGGATCAGAGTGGTCAACTATGTGTGGACCCTGAAGAGATCTTAAATAGATTTTTTGCATCAGTATTTAGTCAGGAAACTGGCATCGTGGATAAGGAAGGAAGAGGAAATAAACAGAAGAGTCATGGAACAGATGGAGATTAAGGAGGAAGAGGTGCTTGCTGCCTTACAGTGAATAAAGGTAGATACATCACCTGGGCCAGATATGATATTCCCTCGGACCTTGTGTAGAAATTTCAGAGGCCCTGGCTGATATATTCAAAATGTCTTTATCCACAGGTGAGGAGCCAGAGGATTGGAGGGTAGCTCTTGTTATCCCATTGTTTAAAAAAGGCTCTAAAATTAAACCAGGTAATTTTAGACCAGTGAGCCTGATGTCAGTAGTAAGTAAATTATTTGAGGGAGTTCAGAGGGACAGGTTAGAGGTATTTGGACAGTCATGAGCTGATCAAGGATAGTCAGAATGGCTTTGTGCCTGGTAGGTCGTGTTTAACGAATCTCGTGGAGTTTTTCGAGGCGGTTACTAAGAAGGTTGATGAAGGAAAGGCTGTGGATATTGTCTACATGGACTTTAGTAAGGCCTTTGACAAGGTCCCATGTGGCAGTTTAATTCAGAAGGTTCACTGGATTCAAGATTGGCTATGTGGGAGAAGACAGAGAGTGGTAGCGGATGCTTGCTTCTCCAACTGGAGGATTGTGACGAGTGGTGCACCTCAGGGATCCGTGTTGTGTGTTGTATACATCAGTGATTAGGGTGATAATGTTATGAATTGGATCCACAAGTTTACTGATGATACAAAGGTAGGACTTGTTGTGGGCAGTGAGGAAGATTATGAAAGCTTGCAGAGGGATCTGGACAAGCTAGGAGAATGAGCCAGAAAGTGGTTCATGGAGTTTAATGCAGGCAAGTGTGAGGTGATGCACTTTGGAAGGGCAAACCAAGGTAGGAGATATCCAGTAAATGCTAAGGCACTGAGGAGTGTGGAGGAGCAGAAGGATCTAGGAGTGAAGATGCATTGTTCCCTGAAGGTAAAGAATTGAGAACAGGAGTTGGGATGTTATGCTGAATTTGTTTAAGAGATTAGTGAGGCCAAATTTGGAGTATTGTCTGTAGTTTTGATCACCTAACTACAGGAAGGATATCAATAAGATTGAAAGAGTGCAGAGAAGATTTACTAAAATATTGCCAAGTCTTCAGGGGTTCAGTTACAGGGAAAGATTAAACAGGTTAGGAGTTTCTTCCTTGGAGCAATGAAGAATGAGGGGAGATTTGATGGAGGTTACAAGATTTTGGGAGGTATAGACAGGGTGGATGCGAATAGGCTTTTTCCACTTAGACGGGGGGGGGATAAATATGAAAGGTTATAGTTTTAAACTGAAGGGGGAAAGGTTTAGGGGGAGCATTAGGGGGACGTTCTTCACTCAGAGTGTGGAATGAACTGCCATCTGATGTGGTGAATGCGGGCTTGATCATGTGTTTTAAGAGTAAATTGGATAGATACATGGATGGGAGAGGTCAGAAGGGTTATGGAATGGGAGCAGATCAGTGGGATTAGGGTGATGATGGTCAGCACAGACTAGATGGGTGATACGCACTACCAATGACTCCAAAGGCTGAGTGAGGCTTTAATATACATTAGATTTCAGCTGGTCCAATTCCATGTGCTCGAATGAATGGAAAGGAGTAGGAAAGTCAGCCTTTATGGCCAGGACACAAGGGAGGGGTTACAGGGGATTGAATCATCAGTGGGCGGGCTAGCCACGTACACAGAACAGCACAGAACATTATATACATATCACCACAAGGGGCCGAATGGCCTGTTTTCTGTGCTGTAGGATTCTATGGTTCTAAGGTTTTGACCTTGTTTCTCTCTTTTTTTTTTAATTTTTTATTTTTCACACCATAAATCACATTAGCCATGATATACACTTTTTCTTTTTCACACATATACAGTGACTTTTTCTCCCCCCCCACTCCCTCCTCCCAAGCCACCCCCCCACCCCCCCCCCTCTCATCCATTTTAGGTATACAATCTAGGTTGCATTAAACCAGTCAGACAATGTTGTCATTCACTTGATGTAGGAAATGATCAGCTTATTGATAGCTTAGTAAGACAGTTCTGCAGGGAATACTTTTGGCTTCCAAGATCCCTGCCGATTTTACCCAACAAACACCTAGAAATGTTGGAGGAACTCAGCTGGTCTCGTAGCATCCAAAGGAAGTAAAGGTATATTACTAACATTTCGGGCCTAACCCCTTCTTCAAGATATAAAGTTCTTTGCTTCCTCAATTTAATTTAATTTAGACATACAGCATGGTAACAGCCTCTTTCAGGCCACAAGTTTGTGCCACACAATTACACCTAATTAACCTACAACCCCTGGTACATTTTGAAGCATAGGAAGAAATCGAAGCCCATGGGGAGAACGTTCCAACTCCTTCCAGACAGCACGGGATTCGAACCCCAGTCCCGATCACTGCAAGCTTACTGCGATGTTAAACCTTTTTTTGTTTATACCTTGAGGAAGGGCTCAGGCCCAAAATGTTGATAACATATCTTTGCCTCTATGGACACTGTGAGGCCAACTGGTAACATGGGCTGCGGCATTGAGCTTAAGAGCTTGTATGTGGTGATGCAGCTGGTCAGGCCGCACTTGGACTATTGTGCATAGTTCTGGTCACCACACTGCAAGGAGGTTGTGGCAGTATTAGAAATAGCATGGGAGAGATTCACCATGAGTAGAAGACTTCATTTATGAGGGGTAAACTTTCCCAGAGAATAGACAATAGACAATAGACAATAGGAGCTGGAGTAGGCCATTTGGCCCATCGGGCCAGCACCGCCATTTTAGATCATGGCTGATCATTACCATCAGTACCCCTTTCCAGCCTTATCCCCATAACCCTTAACTCCGTTACCCACAAGAGTCTTATCTAACTCTCTTTTGAACATAGTCAGCGAATCCGCCTCTACCACCCTCTGTGGCAGAGCTTTCCACAGATTCACACTTCTCTGGGTCTAAGACTTTCTCCCAGAATTGTTGAAGGTGAGACGGGAAAAACTTAAAGGTGTGGAAGTAATGGTCTAGCTTAGGCTGATGTTGATTAAACTGGACAAAGAAGATTTTGCTTCCTGAACTCTTTTAGCTGTTTTATTTTTAATGGATTTTGAGCTGTTGATCAAGAAAAATCACCTTAAAATTTCCCGTATCCTTTTTTTAGGTATAACCTTTTTTTAGATATAACCTATTTTTGACCAATATATCACTCTCAAAGTGCACCACAGTTGGCATAGCAGTTAACGCAACGCCTTTACAGCCCTGTAATGTAATGGAAGATTCTAACTGTGTTGTTTTTTACTTTTGCAGCCTTTGTTTCTGCAAGGCTGAGAACCTGCTTGTTTTTTTAGAATCAGCAGACATAAGCTAAATTCCACCGAGGGGCCAGAGATGCTGTTATCTGACGAAAGGACATCTGTGTACCAAGAACATTTAATCTTCCTGCTTGTTTTGGTCACAGACTGTCAGAGGCCTAGCCTTGATGCAAAATAAACCATTGTATTCAAAGTGATAAGCTGAAAATTATGTTATTCAATAGAAGCCTAGCATGCTAGCTTGCTTGCTTATCTTTCTTGCTGTGCTGGGAATAGGTACTTGGGTAAACAGTTTTTGGGTAATATAAGCCATGGTTTCACTGCTGAAGTTTGAGACTCTCTGAGAGGTGGCAACATCTCTCAGCAAGAAGAAGAACTTCTAGAGTCCAGCCAACGTCCTGGTCGGGGGAGGTGGAGAAGCTGCTACCGGCGCCCTGACAACCTACTACAGTGTGCAGTTGTTGCCTCGCTTCGGCAGTTGGGACCAGTCCAGGCGTTGATAAGTATAGTTGGGAAGGGCTTTCATATTGTAGTGTGAAATCAGCTTTTGAATTTGTAATAAACATTTGTATAACTGAACTGCTCTCGGTGTGTGTGTCTATTTTCTTTCGGTAGCTCAAACACTGTGACCAATCTAAATCGAACAAAATGAGAGGTATAAGTTTACCCAAGACAAGCGCCACCGATCAGGACCATACTGGGGTTCAAAGTCTACGCTGTCTGTAAGGAGTTTGTACGTTTTCCCTGTGTCTGTGTGGGTTTTCTCTGAGGGCTCCAGTTTCCTCCCACCATTCAAAAAACATACCGGGGATGTAAATTGGGCGGTAAAGGCTTGTAGACTGAATGGCCTGTTCGTGTGCAGTATGTCTAAATTTAAAAAGAAAGCAGGCTGTTTTGGTCAGTCCAAACACATCTGGCAATGCACTCAGTGCAGTTGCTATGCAAATATTGTCTTAGGCCTAGGCATGCTTACTCAGGATAGATGCAGACAGGCCATAAAAGCAGCTCACGTCATTATATTGATATAGATTAAACTCATACTTCAAGCAATAGCATAGTGAGTGTACTTAGGAGTGCCTTCAGGAAGATTCAGTACAGCAGAAATGTCTCATCAATGTCGCCACAGCTGCGATAAATTCTGTTATATTTGTGGTGAGTAGACGTTTAAGGCTCAAAGACCTGTGAGCTCTACTGCAGTTGTAAAATTGGTGACCAAGACAAATGTTGGTTTCTCATATTTGTTGTGCAACATGTGCAGTCAACCCGAGAGTTTGATTCAGAGGTTCTTGGAAGTCAATGTCATGCTAAATTTAATGTTTCTCCAACTTCCTATGTGATGTAGCAAACCTGAAATTTTCTTTGTGTTCAGCTTGAAGTTATCTCTCATAATCCTCAAATTTTTTTTCAGGAAGCAAACCTTTAAATTACAATTGCTGGGGTAGCTACAGATATTCAGGACCTGTGCTGCTTGGCTGGTAAAATTCCACTCGCCCTGATTTCTCCAAAATCACAGGACTCACAAGAAATGTGGAAACCAAAACTGTAAATGTACCTGAAGGGGGGATGGGGGAAACACGTCTCTGGGATTGGTCCACAATATGGAGTGACATGTAAATGGACGTTGTGTAGCTTAATGCTGTTCAAGGCACAGGAGGAAACTGCTTTGTGATTGGTTAACCAGGTTGGATGGGAGGATGTAAACCCATGCATTTGTGAGTTGGGGGAGCTCCTCCATCCTGATGGACCTCCCAGCTAAAGGGAATTGGTGGAAGGCTACTCAGAGTCCTTCAGTCCACAACCGAATAGGCCTGCTAACCCCAGAACCTGGACAAGGTATCAATACCAATCCTCTACAAGGGATAGGCTTTTCACAGAGTGCTGACTATAGGGAACAAGCTGGCAGAAGAAGTTGTGGAGCCAGATTCAATGACAATGCTTATATGGCACTGGACTTTAAAAGCTTATTCTTTGAAGAAGGGCTCAGGTCCAAGATGCCAGCAATATATCGTTGCCTTTTATGGACGCTGAAAGACTGGCTGAGTTTCTCCAGCATTTTTTTGTGCTTTGATCGGACAAATTCTTGAATAGGAAAGGAGTAGATGGGTATGGGCCAATTGTAGGCCCATCATGGTTGACATGGATGAATTGCGATGACGGGTCCATTTCTGCATGGTATTAATACTATGACTCGATGATGAGCAGTAGAAATGGAATGATTCCTTATTTACCACTGTCGCCCTCCTGTGTACAACTTACTGGCAGAGAAAGGCAAGTGTCTGCTTTGCCTGAATCCAAGCATGTTGGGAGTCACATGATTCAATGATAATGCGGTTGCAGACTAATCATACCAACCCTCCCCATCAATTAACCACGACAGAGCCAGACACAAACAGAAAGAAAACCCCAAAAGCAAAGAAAGATGTAAACAGCAGTCATCTGCCTTCACCCTCATCCCAATATTTAAATGAAATCCAATTTGCTAAACTATCCATTCCAGCTGCTCGAGACTGTCTCACGAAGATCAGAAACGAAGGAGATTTTCTGCACATTACTCGGAGCTAGATTGGAACCCAGGTGTGGGGTGTGAGGGGGAAAACCCTGTTCTAGACCAATGGGGTGCGGGCAGCTGAAAATGCAACTCCCTTCTTCCCCTGATTCAGATCGTCAGTCAGGGGTGGCACCCTAACATCAGTCAGGTGTCACCATTTTGCACAGAAACAGGCCATTCAACCCATCATGTCCATGAAACCCTTAATGATATAATTAATAGCATCACATCAGCTTTCATTGACTTGCTGATTAAAATGCTCATCCATATGCATTTTAAATATTTAAGTAGGCCGCCAGCAGCCCCTTCCCCGATGTCCCGCTCCGGCTGCCCCTGTCCCAACGTCCCGTTCCGGCCGCCCTTGCCCTGAGGTCCCGCACTGGCTGCCCCAGCCCCAGAAGCTGGCGTTTGCTCCATGGCACCTCTCCAGGCTGCGGACCTTTCTGGTGGCAGAACAGCACCTTCAGCGTTACCATCTGAAAGGTCCGCATCCACATCCGCAGTTGGCTCTGGACAAAACCACCTGAAAGGGGCTCTATTCAATGCCGTGCAAGGTATTGCCATAAGCCGCACATTACATGTCAAAGAGCCGCATGTGGCTCGCGAACCACGGTTTGGCCACCCCTGCTCTAATGCAATATTGTATAAAGATGTAGAACATAGATCATTCCAGGATAGTACAGGCCCTTCGGACCACGATGTTGTGCCGGCTTATGTAAACCTATTCCATTTTGCCTTCCCTGCCCTCCCTCACACCCATAACCCTTTATTTTTCTTACATCTGTGTGCCAGTCTAAAAGTCTTTTGAATGTCCCCTATTGTACCACCATCCTTGGCAGTATAATCCAGACACCCACTACTTTCTGAGTTAAAAAAAAACTGACCTCTGGCATCTCCCCTAAACTTTCTTCTACTCACCTTCAACATATGTCGCCTGGTATTTGATACCATTGCCCTATGGAAAAGCTGCTGGCTGTCTGCCCTATCTGAGCCCTTCAAAATCTTGAAAATATAGATTTTTTTTCAATAAGGGCCTTTTGTTCCCTGTACAAGATGCTGTGGCATCTTTGGGCAATGAACGGGGCTCTCTCCTGTCATCCTGACTAATATCTGTACAAGATCACTGCAATTAATTGCCTGCTCACCTCTCCTTTGTGTCCTCTTTCTGTGCGTGGATAAGGAGTTGGGATTTGCAACCCCTCAGAGATGTTTCTGGAAGCTTGCTGAGCATAGAACAGAGAAGGCAAAACGTCTTTCAAGATTCAAGATACATCACAAGCAAGGGGTGATCTCTGTTCCTGCAGGAAGACCACACCTGGCTGGCTGTCAATCAGCCATCCTGAATAGACCCCTAGGGGGCTAACTCCACCCGGCCGGCTGTCTATCACCCTGAGCCGGCCTCTCTTGAGCCAGTCACTCAGCCACGACTGTAGCAGAGAGTCTTCAAGATTGCGTCTGCTCACTGATGCTGCAGTGCACCACACCTTTTTTGGCATGTAATAAGGGCAGTCCAATATTACGCTGAATTTGATTGCACCTGCCATAAGGCAGAAAATGTCTGAAGCTCCTCTTAGAGTCACAGAGAACAAAAGAGAGTCTCCTCCAAGTGTCCACGGATTCGCCTCTAGCGCTGCCGCTGCCCCCGCTGCCACACACAGTCCAGTCCAAACCGTCCACAGCCTGAGCTCAAGATTCGAACATCCCGCATGATCAGGAAATCTTCGCTGCCCTCAGCACCCGTTCACATCCCCGGTTCAATACCTGGTATTCTATGTCTTGGAGGGGTAAGGCGTGGAATCAGGCCTCATTTTTATCCTGATCCAAACTCCCATCTACTCATATACACATACACGTTTGGTCCTCACCTTCAACCCCACGAACCTCCGTAATTTCCATCGCCTACAACATGATCCCAACAACAGACACACCTTCCCCTCTCTGCCTTCCGTAGGGACCACTCCTTCCTTGACTCCCTCACCCAATCATCCCTCTCCATTAGCTGCCCGCTTCACTCCTTCGCAGCCTTGGGAAAAACCACACTTGTGCCTGCCATCACCATAATCCATAGCCCCAAACTGTCCTTCCGAGTGAAGCAACGTTTCACTTGTGCATCTGTGGAAGTCATCTACTGCATCCAGTGCTCCCGTTGTGGCCTTCTGTACAATATGGGCAGTTGCTTTGCTGAGCACCTCTGCTCTGCTGAATCAGTGACCGGGATCTCCTAGTGGTCAACCATTTCTGGAATTGACCTGGTGAACCCCTTCTGCACCACCTCCAAAGCCATTCTTCCTCAAGTAAGGAGACCAGGACTGCACGCAGTGCTCCAGTTGCGGCCTCACTGTATCTTGTACAGCCGCAGCAATGAGTGTGTTCTGGGACACTGAGAAACCACGTTCCCACTGGCTTCTAAGTGATACTGTAAAGAGTTATCTTTCTCCATTTTACTCTCACTTGTTTCACACCCTCCCCCCCCCCCCCCCCCACCTCCCTTCACTCCCACCTGCATGCTATCTGTCCCTGTTGGCATCTCTCCATGTTGAGCGAAGTAGAGAGATTGTGACATGGGTTCAAAGGTGGCTGGATGATAGACAGCAGAGTGATGGTGGACAACTGTCTGTCAGGATGGAAGCCTGTGACAAGCAAGGTGACACAGGGATCGGTGCTCGGTCTCTTGTTGTTTATCATTTATATTAATGATTTGGATGAGGGTGTGGTTAACTGCGTAAGCAAATATGCAGATGATACAAAAATAGGGGGGGTGGGGGATAGTGAGGAAGGTTTTCTTGGATTACAGAAGGATTTGATTTGTTTCAAAGAGTGGTCTGAAAGATGGCAGATGGAATTCAATGTAGACAAGTGTGAGGTGCTGCATTTCGGTAAAAATATCCAGAATAGGACATTTGCAGTTAAGGGGAGGGCGTTGAGGCACGCAGAGGAGCAGAGGGACCTGGGGGGGTTATGTTACAGAGTTCACTGAAGGTGGATTCCCATGTAGACAGGTTGGTTAAGAAGGTATATGGCATGCTGGCCTTCATAAATCATAGTGTAGAGTATAGGAGCTGGGAGGTGATGCTGCAGCTGTTTAAGGCATTGGTGAGGCCAGGTTTGGAGTACTGTGCTCAGTTCTGGTCTCCAAATTATAGAAAGGATATAGATAAGATGGAGAGGGTGTAGAGAAGGTTTACAAGGATGTTGCCTGGCTTACAGCATCTGGATTACAGGGAGAGATTAAGGAGACTGGGTCTTTATTCATTGGAACGTAGACGACTGAGAGGGGACTTGATAGAGGTATTTAAAATTATGAAAGGAATAGATAGATTAGAGATAAACAGAGGTTGAAACAAGAGGGCATGAGTTCAGGGTAAGGGGAAAAACTTCAGGAGATATATTAGAGGATGCTTTTTCACTCAACGAGTGGTGGCAGAATGGAATGATCTTCCAAAAGAGATAGTTGCAGCAGGGTCCCTTCTGTCATTTAAGAGAAGGTTGAATGTGTACATGGAGGTGAGGGGGATGGAGGGTTATGGGTGGAGAGCGGGAGGGTTGAGCTAGTGGAGTTGTTCAAGTGAACCGATGCGGACTCGAAGGGCTGACATGGCCTGTTTCCGGGCCGTAAACAGTTATATGGTTATAGTCTTGGTCTCAGGATTTTACAAAACTGCCTGTGGTTGCAGCTGGCATTTTGTTTTGAAGTGTTAGCTTTGGGCGTGGGTCCGTCACCTCTGTCTAGTGGCCAGTTCTCAGCGCCCAGTCTGTAGTGAATCCAGGAGGGGCTTGAAACCTTGGAGGAATTCACTACCTTGACAGATCCAGCATTATGGACACACATCAGACTCAGCAAAATCTGAAGCCAAAGCCAACCAGTGACTGCATTGACGGTTCACTGAACTGGTTTAAACGAATCATTAAATCTACATAGTCAAACTTGCAATCCTGCACAAATAAATAACCTCAGTATATCTCACGCCTGTACAGCTAGATTTTCTACACACAAGAGATCAACCCAATGAATGCAAGGCTCAGAAGAATACTCCCTCACCTAATTGTGATGGGATGAATGAACATGGTGAATCATTATGAACTCACTCAGCGTATCTCAGTATATCAGGTTCACCTTGAAACACCCACCCCCACCTGTCCCCAATTTCACTGTAAACACTCCCTCACCTGCCCCAATTTCACTGTAAATGCTCCCCCATCTGTCCCCAATTTTATCATAAATGCTCCCCCACCTGTCCCCAATTTCACTGTAAACACTCCCTCACTTGCCCCAATTTCACTGTAAATGCTCCCCCATCTGTCCCCAATTTTATCATAAATGCTCCCCCACCTGTCCCCAATTTCACTGTAAACACTCCCTCACCTGCCCCCCATTTCACTGTAAATGCTCCCTCACCTGTCCCCAATTTCATTCCGAAATGCCCCCACCTGTCCCCAATTTTACCTCGATACACTCCCCACCTGTCCCCAATTTCTCTGTGAAACCCTTCCTACTTGGCCCAAATTCATCTCCACCTGTCCCCAGTCTCACCAAGAAATGCCCCCACCTATCCCCATACTCAAATACGCACCTGAGAGATTTCAGCAAAAAGTCTAGTTGCGGGTAAACAAATGGGTAAGATTGTTACTCACATCATTTTTTTCTTTGGCTTGGCTTCGCGGACGAAGATTTATGGAGGGGGTAAATGTCCACGTCAGCTGCAGGCTCGATTGTGGCTGACAAGTCCGATGCGGGACAGGCAGACACGTTTGCAGCGGTTGCAGGGGAAAATTGGTTGGTTGGGGTTGGGTGTTGGGTTTTTCCTCCTTTGTCTTTTGTCAGTGAGGTGGGCTCTGCGGTCTTCTTCAAAGGAGGTTTGCTGCCCGCCGAACTGTGAGGCACCAAGATGCACGGTTTGAGGCGATATCAGCCCACTGGCGGTGGTCAATGTGGCAGGCACCAAGAGATTTCTTTAGGCAGTCCTTGTACCTCTTCTTTGGTGTACCTCTGTCTCGGTGGCCAGTGGAGAGCTCGCCATATAACACGATCTTGGGAAGGCGATGGTCCTCCATTCTGGAGACGTGACCTACCCAGCGCAGTTGGATCTTCAGCAGCGTGGATTCGATGCTGTCGGCCTCTGCCATCTCGAGTACTTCGATATTGGTGATGAAGTCACTCCAATGAATGCTGAGGATGGAGTTAAGACAATGCTGGTGGAAGCGTTCTAGGAGCCGTAGGTGATGCCGGTAGAGGACCCATGATTCGGAGCCGAACAGGAGTGTGGGTATGACAACGGCTCTGTATTCGCTAATCTTTGTAAGGTTTTTCATTGGTTGTTTTTCCAGACTCTTTTGTGTAGTCTTCCAAAGGCGCTATTTGCTTTGGCGAGTCTGTTGTCTATCTCGTTGTCGATCCTTGCATCCAATGAAATGGTGCAGCCGAGATAGGTAAACTGGTTGACCGTTTTGAGTTTTGTGTGCCCGATGGAGATGTGGGGGGGCTGGTAGTCATGGTGGAGAGCTGGCTGATGGAGGACCTCAGTTTTCTTCAGGCTGAACATTTTGGCAGTTTCCGCAAAACAGGACGTCAAGTGCTGAAGAGCTGGCTCTGAATGGGCAACTAAAGCGGCATCATCTGCAAAGAGTAGTTCACGGACAAGTTGCTCTTGTGTCTTGATGTGAGCTTGCAGGCGCCTCAGATTGAAGAGACTGCCATCCGTGCGGTACCAGATGTAAACAGCATCTTTATTGTTGAGGTCTTTCATGGCTTGTTTCAGCATCATGCTGAAGAAGATTGAAAAGAGGGTTGGTGCGAGAATGCAGCCTTGCTTTACGCCATTGTTAATGGAGAAGGGTTCAGAGAGCTCATTGCTGTATCTGACCCGACCTTGTTGGTTTTCGTGCAGTTGGATAACCATGTTGAGGAACTTTGGGGGCATCCGAGGCGCTCTAGTATTTGCCAAAGCCCTTTCCTACTCACAGTGTCGAAGGCTTTGGTGAGGTCAACAAAGGTGATGTAGAGTCCTTTGTTTTGTTCTCTGCACTTTTCTTGGAGCTGTCTGAGGGCAAAGACCATGTCAATAGTTCCTCTGTTTGCACGAAAGCTGCACTGTGATTCTGGGAGAACATTTTTGGCGACACTAGGTATTATTCTATTTAGGAGAATCCTAGCGAAGATTTTGCCTGCAATGGAGAGCAGTGTGATTCCCCTGTAGTTTGAGCAGTCTGATTTCTCACCTTTGTTTTTGTACAGGGTGATGATGATGGCATCACGAAGGTCCTGAGGCAGCTTTCCTTGGTCCCAGCAGAGCTTGAAAAACTCATGCAGTTTGTCATGCAGAGTTTTGCCGCCAGCCTTCCAGACCTCTGGGGGGATTCCATCCATACCTGCTGCTTTGCCACTTTTCAGTTGTTCAATTGCCTTATATGTCTCTTCCCGGGTGAGGACCTCATCCAGCTCCAGCCTTATGGCATCGGTGCTCTGTGGTTAATAAGGGATTACTTAAGGTGGTATATGAGTGGAAAGAAAAAAATTGAGAATCTTTGTCCTACAATTTCTCAGCCTTTTTATCTGTTCTGCCCTCCCATCCATATCCACCTTTGACCTCTGGCCTTTTGGCCTGTGCTTCTCCCCCACCTCTTCTTCTCTCCTCTCTCCCCACCCCACAACCCAATTTTTTTGTACCAATGCCTGCCTGCTTTTTGCTCAAACCTTGACAGAGGGCTGAGGTTCAAAACCTTTTGTTTATTTGCGGTGCGCTGAGGGAGCAGTGAGCAAGCACAAAACTCGAAAGACTGTACAACAGGCTTTATTCTGGTAAAAGTCTGAACACCAGTTCATGCCTCGGTGGCTCCCTGTGTGACTGCCTCAAGAGGGGCCGGCTCAGGTCTATAATCAGGTTGGCTGATTGACAGCCGGCCAGGTGGAGTCAGCCCCTTAGGTACTGCATGTACAGAGATCGCCCCCTGCAGTTGGCTGGTGGTCGTATCACCACATTACCATAGATGCTGAATGACCTGCTGAGTTTCTCCAGCACATTGGTGTATTGCTCTGCAATACCTAGCATCTGCAGACTTTCCTGTTTAAGGCCAAGCATGTGACAAGGCTTCATCCCCAGGCTCCTATCTCCAGAGTCTGGGCTTTGATTCCAGTCTTGTGAAGCAATGATTATATTCAGGGACACTGAAACACAAGGTTTCCCTTGGGAACTGAATGATTCTGTGATAGATTTTAATTATTTTATCATCACTTGCATTGTCCCCATCTTCTTACACCTACCTACATCCTACCTGTCCCTGCTGTCATTCGCTTGGATGGATCACCCTCGTATTGTTGCAGATTTTCAGCCTTGTAGCTTTCAGATCAGTATGGGTCAGATGGAAAGTGGTCGGAGAAAGATGATTTCAGAAGTCCACTCAAAGAAAGATTTTCCAATAATTCAAAACAAGCAGCCATGATCTCTGAGTATGCCTTGGGGTTCAACCTGTATAAAAGCATCATCCAAATCAAATCAACATATCAGCTTGAGGTCTAAGCACTAAACAAGGCAACAACAGCATGGGAGAATTCTCAGCCAGAAAGTTTGCCCTTTTTATCTTAACTTTGACTTTAAGTCACAACATGATTTCAGGAAATGTAACTTCATGTTCCAAGAATTCAAATCCAAATTCAGATAAGTTCTAGTGGAAGATTATTGGCCCAAAGCATTCAATCTATTTTTCTCTCTCTCGAGCTGCTGCCCCCAACCTGCTGAGTATTTTCAGTATGGTATTTTTTTTCTATGGGGGAGATAGTGAGGTGATTAGGGTCATCAGGGGAATAGTTCAGTGAAAGGGAACGGAGGGTTGTAAACTACAGATTACTTAATTTTCTTTATTATTTCCAATGCTTTTCACCCATGTTTCCCCTTTAAGACACCTGCCCTTTAGAAAAATGACTTCCCATCCTCTCACCATCTCTTCTACCTCTGATTCTCAATCTTTAATTGAGGACCCCTTCCACAGTTCACAAGATGACAAGATCATAAGACAAAGGGATAGAAGCAGGCCACGAGGTGCATTGAGTTTGTTCTGTAAATCTCCACTAAGCTACTCTCCACGAGTTCCAATTTCCGGCCAGTTCCCCATATCCCTTGATGTCCTCGCTAATGAGATACTTGTCTATTTCTTGTTTAAATACTCTTAGTGATCTGGCTTCCTATGCTGTATGCGGCAGCGAGTTCCACAGATCCACGACCCTTTGCTAACCCACCAAGGGAGACATCATACCTGCATCCACCCTATCTAAACCTTTCAAAATACAAAATGCCTCTATGAGATCTCCTCACATTCTTCTATGCTCCAATGAATACAACCTGAGAGCTGCCAAATGCGCCTCGCACGTTAGCCCTTGCATTCTGGGAATCATCCTAGTAAATCTCCTCTGCACCCTCTCCAAGAACATCACATCCTTTCTAAGATAGGGGGCCCAAAACTGCACATAGTACTCCAAATGAGTTCTCACCAGTACCCCGTAGAGCCTCAACAACACCTCTTTACTCTTATACACTATTCCTCTTGAAATGAATGCCAACACTTTCTTCATGACCAATTTCACCTGATCATTAACTTTTAGGTTTCCCTGCACGAGGACGCCCAGGTCCCTTTGCACATCCGAGGTCTGAATTTTCACCCCATCCAAATAATATTCTGCATGTTAGTTTCCACTGCCAAAATGTACAACTGTACATTTCTCTCTGTTAAATCTCATCTGCCACAATTTTGCCTAGTCTCCCAATCTGTCACCCTTCCTACATTGGCTCTGTGGCAGGCAACTTAATATTTACACCCAAATGTTCACACACCATTACACAATGGTGAGGCTGCCACAGATCTGTTCCCTGAACCAGCCCTCATCACTGCCTCCCCACCGATCTAACACTCTTCCCAAACTGAGAGGGATATTCCGGCCACTGACTTTTCAGCTTCCTTTTTACGCCTTTGTTAAAATTTAGATATACGGCGCAGTACAAGTCCATCCAACCCATGAACTCGTGTCACCCTACAACTCCCCCCGGTACATTTTGAATGGTGGGAGGAAACCACATGGCCATGAGGAGAACGTACAAACACCTTATAGGCAGTGCCAGATGAGAACCAAGGGCACTGGCGCCGAAATAGCGCTATGCAAACTGAGTTTCTGTCAGTATTCTCCCGCCAACCAGAGTATTATATGAGCTGGGCTTCTTTCCCTTGGAGTGAAGGAGGAAGAGGGACGATCTGATACAAACACCGGTTTCAAACCCGGGTGGATGGCACTGTAAAAGCATTGCGCTAACCACTACACTAACCGTGCCACCCATTTCTCTCTCCACACCCACTCCTGAGTACTTCCAGCACTTTTTGACCCAGTTCAGTTTTCCACTGCTGTGTTAACCAAGCAGCTCTCAGAGCTCACTCAGACCAGTCTTGGGCTCACACCAAAAAGAGCACGAGGCCTTATAAATATTAAAGGTCAGAGTCCTTTACCAACAAGCTTAAAAATTACTCTTCTTTAAGCCCAGGGCATCACAATCAAAACCCTCCCCACTATTGAGAACATCTACCATCGGAGAGCAGCAGCGATCATCAAGGACCCACACCACCCACCACACGCTCTGTTCTCGGTGCTGCCATCAGGAAAGAGGTACCAGTGCCACAGGACTCGAAGCGCCAGGTTCAGGAACAGCTGCTCCCCCTCCACCATCAGACTCCTCAATGACAAACTCAGTCGGGGATTCGTTTAAGGACTCTAATGATTTTTTAAAAATTCTCTTGGTATTGCACAGTCAGTTTGTTTACATTTTTTATCTGCTTACAGTTCTTTGTTTGTTTATAGTGAGTACGGTTTATCTTTTGCACTACCAATTAGTGGTAATTCTGCCTCGCCTGCAGGAAAAAGAATCTCAGGGTTGTATGCCATGTCTTGTATGTAGTCTGGCAATCACTCTGGAATCTGGCACAATTTTTGAAGCCCAGGAACAATGAGCATGCTTCCTGAGCTCCCCAGCAGTTGAAGCAACATCACAATCTCCAAAACGGTTGGCTGTGAGCAGAGGGATTCGGCCGGGAGTTGGCTCAAAGTGTAGAGCCTGAGGAAGGAGGCCCAAACCAAACTTGATCCTCTGGTAAGGCTTTTCTCTCTGGTGAAGATGGAGTAAACTCTTGTGCCTTGAATGAGGCGGTGTGGATTTATCTTTCACTTAAACCTTTAAATAAAGCTCATTCTTCATACTCCATTGCATATTAACTGAAGTTCATTGTGATTCTTTTTTACCTTTGTTGGATTGGTAGCTCACACTCAATTCCCATCGCCTTGCAGCTCTTTTAATAAAAGGCTCCTTGTTAATCTGGTACAATCGGTAGTTGTCTACCTCATCCCTCGAGCAGAGTAGCTTCCATGAGGTGGTGCCTTTTTGACCTCTTGGATCTTCGCTGGAGAGTTTCTTCCTCATTGCTTCCCTTGCTGCTGCCTGCCCTCTCAAGGCAAGTTGTTTATTGCCATCTGATCACAGTTCTCCAGTCCTCGGAGCAAAACACACAGACACACAACCAGACATAACGCACATACAAGCAGACAACACATATACAGCATTCACTAAAATAAATAAATAGATGATGTTTCATGAATATGAAAGTCTCGGATGGTCAGTCGGAGCAGTTCCTTTGGTCGTTCAGCACTCTCACTGCCCATGGGAAGAAGCTGTTCCTCAGCCTGGTGGTTCTGCCTCTTATCCTCCTGTATCTCTTCCCCGACGGGAGCAGCTGAAAGATGCTGTGTGCCGGGTGATAGAATTCCACACACAGTCCCCTCTTCCAGATTATTAATGTATATTATAACCAGTTGCAGGCCCTGTACTGACCCCTGCGGCACCCACCCTGTATCCCAACTTTCTGCTTTCTATCAGATAACCAATCCTCTCTATCCATGCTAATACATCACCCTCCCCACCCCCCCCAACTCTATGCACCCTTATCTTTAAAGCTATAAATGCAGATTTACCACCTGTGTTCATTCCCATTTGGTGCAACGTATGAAAGTTTTCTCCTCCATCTCATTGAATTACAGTGGCTAGGAGTGACAACAAAGTTCCTTAATGCACTGGGCCTGAGATAAATCATGCCCTTGGAAAAGGTCTGGGAAGAAAGATCAGATCCTGTGAGATAACTAGCAGTTCTAAGATAACATGAGAAAAATAGTTGGAGTTAATTTAACTTAATTTAGACTTACCGCAGTGACAGACCCTTCCGGTCCATGAGCCCACACTGCCTAAATACACCCATGTGACCAATTGACCTATGAAGCCTGACAGAATAGTTAAATGCACCTGACTGAGATTTGAATGTTTTGAATGTTATAGAATGGTTTCTCCAAGTGGGCTTTACCTTTCACCATTAATACAAGATTTGACATTGCTCTTTCAATGCTTTCATTATTCTAGTGTTTTAGCAAAACAGGCTGAGATTACACAAACTGTGTAACACCAAGGTGCAGTTTGATTTCTCAGGGGGAATGAGGAAGATAACACAACACCGCTTTGAAACCACACAGGACTCTCTGCCCGTGATGTCCCTGTCGATCTCAATTCTTCATCCACCTTCCTTAGAACACATTCTGTGAATGAGATTGTGTGACTGATCTTGGGAGCTACTTGCTGAGAGGTTTGTGACTTCACAACACCGGCTGCACTTCACAACAACCATATCCAGTGTAGTCGTGATTCAAAACGCCAGGTTCAGGAACTAATAGAACGAGTCCCCGACTGAGTTTGTCATTGAGGAGTCTGACGGTGGAGGGGGAGCAGTTGTTCCTGAACCTGGCGTTTTGAGTCACGACTACACTGGATATGGTTGTTGTGAAGTGCAGCCGGTGTTGTTCTAAGGAAGGTGGATGAAGAATTGAGATCGACAGGGACATCACGGGCAGAGAGTCCTGTGTGGTTTCAAAGCGATGTTGTGTTATCTTCCTCATTCCCCCTGAGAAATCAAACTGCACCTTGGTGTTACACAGCTTGTGTAATCTCAGCCTGTTCTGCTAAAGCACTAGAAAAATGAGAGCATTGAAAGAGCAATGTCAAATCTTGTATTAATGGTGAAAGGTAAAGCCCTCTTGGAGAAACCATTCTATAACATTCAAATATTCATATCTCAGTCAGGTGCATTTAACTATTCTGTCCAATATTGCATTAATTTCTTGCCCATGTTCGAATGAAGACTACCTCCCACGTTCTAACAATTAAGTCAAGCACAAAAGGAAGGCAACTTATTTTAAATTTAGACATACAGCACCCCCGGTACATTTTGAAGGGTGGGAGGAAACCGGAGCACCCAGAGGAAGCCCACACAGACACGGGGAGAAAGTGCACACTCCTTACAGACAGTGTGGGATTCGAATTCCTGCCCTGGTTGCTGGGTGCTGTAGAAGAGTTGCACTAACTGCCACGCTAGCCGTGCCATGCACTTTGTACTGATGCTACATGAATCGTGGCATCTAAGAACCTACGAGAATTAGGGACTCTGTGAGGACAACAGAGTTCCTAACTTGAGAAACATCAGAGTTGGAGATGCTGGAGAATTGAACAAGCTGGAGGGGTGTGGCGTAAATAAAAGCTCACGCTCGACTGGAGGGAGAAAAAACACTTTTATTAGCTTACAGAAACGGTTCACCCACAAGCTTCAGAGGGGTTCTGGGTTTAGGCGGGAAACCAGGGTTATATATGGGCCCCCGGGGGAGGAGCTGGGACTCAGTACAGCACACTTCTAGTGAATCTACAAGGGGCTCAGCACGTTAGAGAGCATTGAGGGGGAAAAATGCTTGGTCAACTACCCTTTCTGACTCTCTCCTTAGTTACTTCCTAATGAGCTCTTTTTGTAGTTAGCTTTATTTTCCAACAAATAGTTAGGAAGAGGCTGTCTCCATGCTGTTTGCTTTTACTTACAACACAGTGGATGTTAATTCCAGCCATTTAAACCTGTACCACTCAATTACACCCAATTAACCTCAACTCCGGACATTTTGGAGATTAGGAGGAAACTGGAGCACCCAAATGGAAATCCATGGGGAAAACATTAAAAACAGACTGCACCGGATCCATATTGCTGATGCCATAATAATATCGCACTAACCACTACAATAACCGTGTAGCTCACAGTTCGATGCAAGATCCTATGACAAAGTTGTCTCCGTTGTGGAGGCATATAGAGTGGAAGCAGGCCCTTCAGCCCATGGAGTCTTCGTCCACCATCAACAGCCCTTGAAAGTAATCGTAAAGAGTGGGATGACATTTGCTAACTTCCAAACTTTCAAAACTCTGGGATGTGGTTCGTGGAGTCCTTGTGTTTATTGGTTTTCAGGCTCATTAACTTCTTCAAACCAGTTGTTTTCTTTTACTGATGCTTTTATCTCTTTTATTCCATCATTTATACTCGATCCTTGGTTTTCCAGTATTTATCGCGAATCTTTGTTCTCTACAGACAAATGCAAAACATTCTTCTGCAATTTCCTTTTCCTTATGATAAATTCTCCTGCCTTTATCTGTATAAAGGTTTGCACTTACCCTTTCTTGGCATTTCCTATTCACAAGCCTTTGGAAGATCTTTCACTCTCTTCATATTTCGAGCCAGTTAACTTTCAGATTCTCTTTTCCTTTACTTGATCATTTTAGGAGGGGTATCGAAAGAATAAATGCAAGTCAGCTTTTTTCCACTAAAAAAAAAATCAGAAGTCATGGGTTAAAACCAAACCAGAAGACATTGGTTAACGATGAAAAGGGAAACACTTAGGGGGAACATTATGGAGAACTTCACACAGAGAGTGGTGGGAGTGAGGAATGAGCTGGTAAGTTAAGTGGTGAATGTGGGCTCGATTTTAACATTGGAAAAAAAAATTGGACAGGAGGGGTATGGGGGGCTATGGACTGGGTGCAGATCAGTGGGACCAGGCAGCATAATTGAACAGACACATGGATGGGAGGGCGATGGACTGGGTGAAGATCAGTGGGACCAGGCAGCATAATTGAACAGACACATGGATGGGAGGGCGATGGACTGGGTGAAGATCAGTGGGACCAGGCAGTATAATTGAACAGACACATGGATGGGAGGGCGATGGACTGGGTGAAGATCAGTGGGACCAGGCAGCATAATTGAACAGACACATGGATGGGAGGGCGATGGACAGGGTGAAGATCAGTGGGACCAGGCAGTATAATTGAACAGACACATGGATGGGAGGGCAATGGACTGGGTGAAGATCAGTGGGACCAGGCAGCATAATTGAACAGACACATGGATGGGATGAGTATGGAGGGCTATGCACTGGGTGAAGGTCAGTCGGACCAGGCAAAAAAATAGTTCAGCACAGACTAGAAAGGCCAAAGGGACTCTATGCTGTAACATTCTATGGTTTTATGGTTCTTGATCGTCCATTATTTAATCCTAAAATGTTTGCAATTCTCGGAGTTGCTGCTTTTCCCTGCAAATTTATAAGCCTTTCCTTAATTTCTATTGCAATCCATGGGGGGGGGGAGGGGAGGGGGGGAGGGGAGGGGGGGAGGGGAGGGGGTGAGGGGGGGGGACCTCTTTCTATGCCTTAAAAGAATGTACAAATTTGCAAATCATATTATTTCTTGAAATGTTGATCACTGCCTTCCCATTGACATAGTTTAGTGTTATTTCCTAATATATTTCAGTCAGTGGGCCCCTCATAGTTTCAAAGGTTCAAGGTTCCTTTTATTGTCAGGAAATAATACATATAAACTGTAATATACATAGTGTATTTCAACGTACATCTGCCGTAAGGCAAAGCGTTGCCATGAGCATTGCCCGGTGCTCCTAACCATAGGAGAAAGGGAAGCAAAAGAGAGTCTCCGCAGTGATACTGAGTTACTGTGGATTCACCTCTGCAGCCATCAGACTCTAGTTCAAACCACTGGCAACTCGAGCTCCAGATCCAAACCTCAGATATGATCAGGAAGCCTTCAGCTCCCGAGGCCCTTCTTACCCTCTCGAATCCTAGTTCCGATTCCTGGTTCCCGTTGTGATGGAATTGTGTTGTTATTAATCTTTAGGAAAATTACATATATTTCTTAGAAAAGGCTTTGTGGGTGGATAGGGACACACAGACCATTTTGAAAGTCAAAACATCTGCTAATCCATTGTTTGGTTGAAGCTGTTTAGTTGAAGTGATTGTCCATTGAAACTAAAGATAATGCCATTTACTCAGAGAAACACCTGTGTACACAAGAAAGTCATCCGTTGTTATCTGAGCAGGCAACCTGGTTTTGGAAGAGAAGAACTTCAAACAAAATCAGTAGTGATGTAATGTCATGTGATTAAAGACATCTTTCATATTATACCAATCTCATCTGGGGTCAGACATGCAGTAACATTGTGTGAGAAAAGAACTGCTTGTGTTCTCCTTGTCAAGGGAGGAACACAGAATTGTGATGGCTTCAGAAAGGATGGCCACTTTGCTGCTTCTCTTTGTCAAGGTAGAGTGTGCCATTGTAAATGGTCAGTTATGACTGTAGAGGTTAAAACCTTGTGTTTATGATTTGTGGTTATTTTGTGACTTTCCCTTTGAGAAATTGTTGTTTTTGTAGAGTTATTACAGTTACCATGATGTCATATGTCATAATATCCGAGCGTACGAGGAGGTCAATGAATAACATGAGCACTCGAGAAGCCTTTCTATGAATTCTTCATTATTATTCATTTATTATCATTTTAATTCATTTATATTTGAAGTTGTGTCATTATCATTTACAATATGCTTTGTTTTACTCATCGTTATGAAGTGCGAAGCTATGAAAATGTTTATTTACATTTATCAATGAAAAATTAAAGGTATTTACAGCTGCAATTATGGTTTGATTTTTTTTGGATGAATAGGATACAATTCGGAATATTGAGGTTGACTTCTCTTGGAAGATGACGTTTTGAGATTGGGAAATATTAGAAGCTGGGAAGTGTCATCTATAGTGACTGACCCAATTCAGGGTAAAAGAAAGCAAGATCATTCTTGTATCTGGATCACAACACAATTGTGATGGTTACTTTGTCTGACTCATACCTGAGTTTTTGAAATCATTGTGAATCGAAAATCTCCAGGTAGGAGAGGAGGATTTGTTGAAAATCATTTGTATGAAGAAACATCTTTTTGAAAGCAAGCTTACAAAGAATTAGTGAGTTTGAGAACTTTTGAACAACAGTTTTTTTAAGGACTCCGAGTTTCAACACAAAGGTTTTCTAAGACTAAACTTTAAAATCATCTCTTCAGAATTAGGCCTGAACTCTAAGGGGTTGGGTTTTCACACACACACACACACACACACACACACACACACACACACACACACACACACACACACACACACACACACACACACACACACACACACAAATGCGCATGCACACACACACACATTTGCGTATAGTGGGGTTAAGTTTTCTTTAAACTGTTTCTCAAAAGCAATAATGAAGAATGTTGAAACATCATGTCATCAGACCTCTATAAAACTCACAACTTTCTTTTGTGGAGTTGTTTTCAGAGGAATGTTTCTTCATACGAACAATTTTCTCTCTCTTGCATGGAAATTTTGGAATCTGTGTTCCACACAATGTATCTGCCCTCTTTTCAAAGAGACAGCGATGTGGCTATTTTCTTCCACAATGATTTCACTAACCCAGACAACGGTTAAACAAAATGGGAAAGGACAAGGTTGAACTGCCCTCTTTATCTTAAAAAAAGACAGTCATAAGTGCTCTTCCACCTTCAAAAGACACTTATTCTGTGTTCTCCTTTGACCAGGATTAACATGTAACAGCTGTCAGTCAAGATACAAAGCCCACCACAGCACGGAGTTTGCATTATTGAGGGTATACAACAACCTACTCCTCACCACAGACTTGGGCGGTGCTGCTGTTCTAAAGTTCCTAGGCATCAATGCAGCATTCCCCACCATCGATCACATGATTCTGGTAGACCATATCCAGCAGGAGGTTAGCATCAGTGGTGCAGCCCTGAGCTGGTTTAAATCTTACCTCAGTGATTGGGCTTTCGTGGTCAACGTGGGCAACTACACATCTGCCTCAGCCACCCTCTCCTGGAGGGTTCCGCAAGAATCCATCCTTAGCCCCATTCTTTTTTCGCTGTATGTGCCCCCCATCGGCAATATCATGCAGAAACATGGCATCTCCTTCCACTGTTACGCCGACGACATCCAGGTCTACCTCCCCCTAATACTGGATGACAGTTAAAAATCAGCAACTGTCTGGAAGACATAAAATGCTGGATGGCCCGTAACTTCTTCCAACTTAATGAGACAAAATCTGAGTTCATCGTGTTTGGCAACTCCCCCTACCTTCTAATTTCACCAAAAAGTTATATGACTCCTTAATTAATCTATCTACTCTTATTAAACCCCATGTTAAATCCCTTGGGGTGTATTTGACCCTGTCTTAAAATTTGACAAATAGCTCTACGCCATGGTGAAGCCCTGCTTTTTCCCAGCTCAGCACTGCTGTTAACATAAAACCATACCTCTCAGTCAAGGACCTCAAAAGGCTTATTCACGGCTTTATCTTCTCACGTCTGGACTTCGATAGGTCTCTATACACTGGGATTAGCCAGTCCTCCCTAAACCGCCTCAAATTGGTTCAGAAAGCTGCAGCTAGGATCCTGACAGGGGCCAAGAAGAGGGGCCATATCACCCCAATTCTGGCTTCCCTCCAGCGGCTGCCAGTGAGGCTCAGAATTGACTTCAAGCTGCTGTCTTTTACATACAAAGCCCTCAACGACCTTCCACCCCACCCCACCCATATCTCCGATCTATTTACACCCTAGTCCGCTCCCACACAGCTCAGGTCAGCTATCACAGGACGCCTGGCCATTCCTCGCACTAAACATACGCAAAGGGGAGACCGGGCTTTCGTGGTTCTGTCCACCAAACTGTGGAACAGCATTTCCCTGACCATTAAACTAGCCCCCTCCCTCAATTGGTTTAAATCCAGGTTAAAAACATTCCTTCTGCCATTAGCGTTTAATGTTTGAATCCCTTTGTGCGTTCCTAACCTCCAACAGCATTGAACTATTCACTGCAAATGTGGTTTATTTATAATGCCTTAATCTGTTGTAAATAATTGTACTTGTTTCAATCGATTGTCTTGGTTTGTACAGCACTTTGGTCGATGCAAGTTGAAAAAATGTGCTATTGTGGCGGTGCACTCTCTTGTGGTGAATCGGCCCCGCGTGTAACGGCACATGGCGGGGCAGCCATAGGAGGATGACGCCATCAAGGGCTCTTCCTGACTCAGAGCTCCCTCTCAGCGTGCACCTTGGGCAGCGATTATGACGTCACCACACACGTGGTGACTGAGCCAGCACTGACCTTAAAGGGGCGCACGCTAAATTCAAATAAAACAGTTGTTAACAACCCTCAATGTGGTGGTTGTGCTTTCTTCACCTGCGCATAGCGCCACATTCTATAAATAAAGAACTTGAACTTTGTGGTTACTGTATCTTCAATCGTGTCTTCCACAGGATGGTGAACTTCTTCTTGCCCAAAATGTCTCTGATCCTAGTAATATCTTTCTCTGAAAACCCCTCATCACATGATATGTGACATCATTTCTGTTTCTGTAACACTTCCCCAAAAGCATGAATCACGCCAGGTGGCCTTTCTGAAGTCACTTCACATATACATGTTAAAAGCAGCTCTGGCAACTTCTAACTGGGATACGACTCTGAACAGTCTGTTAATTATTGAATTAAAAATCTTGCTTGTTTCCATTCTGACCAACACCAGTAAATAAGCAGTCTTGTAGTTAAACAGGTGGCCTCCTTGAACAACCAGCAGTTCTTCTTGAGTACTTGAAAACTCCAGTTCTTAATGAAGCAAACACTTCATTGTTCTCATTATCTTAAGAACCATCTTCCTGCTTCAGCTGCAGAATTAGCAGACTTTCGTCTCCGCAAATGGCTTCTGTCTCTGAGGGCAACTGTGTGCCTCCGTGTGACCCTGAATCAAGCCCACAAACTAATTTTACAAAGAAATATATATTATACAACTAAACTTTAAAGATTAATATTAACACGAATCTGTTACAATATATACAAATATTAAAATAAATAAATAACATTTTTAAACAAACAGTTGGGTGAAGGAGGGTTGTATGAGCAGTTTCATCAGTTGTACAGCAGTCTCACTGCCCGTGAGAGAATAAGTATCATAGACATTTTGAGCTGAAACCCTTTAATGAGACTGGGGTAGAGAAGCCAGTGCAAAGAGGACTGGATGGGAGGGGGAAGAGGGAACAGAGCCCCATGTGGGATCATGAACCAGGCAAAGGGAGAGGATTGGCAGGTGCCAGGCAAAGGGAGAGAGACAGAGGAAAACCAAAGGGTCAGGTGGACAAAGATGAGTCAGGAAGGATGGAAGGGGTGATGAGAAGACAAAGGCTGCCAGTGCCAGAATTTGATAGAAGGAGAAGGTGGTATAAAGAGAGACCAGCTGGAAGGGGAAATGGGGATGGAGGGGGATGGAAGCAAGGAGGAAGGGGGATGAGCAGAAATGGTGAACAATACATGAGAAAGGACTCATTAGCTGACATTAGAAGACTCTATGCTCATCCTACTGGACTGTAGACTGTCCGGGTAGAATATGAGGCGTTCCTGCTCCAGTTTATATTAGTCCTCACTCTGAGAGGGCAGGAACTGGAAGGGGAGTGGAAATGGAAGCAACCTCAAACTCAGGATGTCCACTGCAGAAAAGATGCTGATGCTCTGTGAAATGGTCCCCAAGACTGGGTTTGGCCTCATTGATATAGACGAGGGCACTGAGAGAGCAATAGGTGAGGTTAGCAGAAGTGCACGTGAATCTTTGCCTCATGTGGAAGGGCTGTTTGGGTCATTGGATGGTGGCGAGGGAGGTGGGGGGTGTAAGAGTGAGTGTGGCAGTACCTGTGGTTGCAGGGGAATGCACCAGGAATCACAGAGAGGTGGGGAGGGGAGGGATGAGTGGACAGGGGAGCAATGGAGAGATCGAACCCTGTGGAAAGTAGAACAGGTGGGGTGGGGTAATGGGACCACGTTGCAGCTGGCAGAAATGATGGAGGACAATGTGCTGAATGCAGAGGCTGGGGGGGGGGGGGGGGGGGGTTGGCTGAAAGGTGAGGACATGAGGAAACTTATTCTGTTTGGAACTCCAAGAGACAGAGAAAATAAGGGAAACAGTAGAGAGGAAAATAAGCTGCTTGAATAATTTCAGATGCACTGGGTTGGAAGACCTCGTCTTGTGAGCAGATGTAGAGGTGGAGAACTGGGAGCAAGGAGGTAGCACCCTTACATGGGATGGGGTGGCACCTTTACATGGGACAAGGTTGGAGGAGCTGTTGTAGGTGCTGAAGGAACCCGTAGGTTTGTAGTCATTGTCAGTGCATAGTTTATCTCCTGCAACAGAGACAGAGAGATCTGGAAAGTGAATAGAAGTGTCGGAAAGCCCAGGGTTGGGTGTAGGTGAGTAGCAAAGTTGACGAGTTCAGCATGGATGCAGGAAGCAGGTCCAATGCAGTCATCAGAGTTGGAGGGTGGCAGCGGGTAGGTTCAGAACCAAGATTGTTCCACGTGGCCGACAAAAAAAAAAAGCAGACCCAGCTTGGAACCAAGAGAGTGCACTTGGGCCCCAGCTTTGACTTGAAGGAATTGAGAGGCTTCAGAAGAGAAGTTATTCAGAGTGAGAACAAGTTCTGCCAGGTGGAAGAGAGTGTTGGTGCAGGGAAATCGGTCAGGGCATTGATTCCTGCATCTGCAATCTCCTTGTGTCTCTGAAATGAGTTATTTTGCTCAATATATTTTAAAAGTTATTTACTATTTCTTTTAATGTTATAATTCAATGTATTTTAATCAATTTGAAGATGTTTTAAATGGCTGTCTATTAGAGACACGTGATGAAAGGTTTTCATTTTATGGTAAGGGAATTAAGGGATATGGGGAAAAGGCTGGTAGGTGGAGATGACCCCATCATCAGATCAGCAATGATCTAATTGAATGGTGGAACAAGTTCGATGGGCCGGATGGTCTACTTGTGCTCCCATTTCTTGCGTTCTTATGTTCTTATTTGGGAACGGGGCTCAATAGTATGACAGTCCAGTACACACTCTTTCATCTGGGCTGCACTCGACTGCAGAGAACCAATTTTATTCCACCCTCCATGCCCAGGACAGGGAAGCCCAGGGGGGCAGAGAGCCCGGCGAACTAGCTGGGTCTGCCCTGACAGACGGAGCCATGGGGCTGAAGCTTTGCCAGCATTCCTGATGTATACTTACTCTGGGAATTACACCATGACCCAAGGATCACGTGAGCACTCCCTGCTGCTACAGCCTCTGGAAGAACTTCACCTGAACAACTGAATTGAAGGCCGACTCAATGCCGTTACAGCAGCAGAGTCCTGGGTTCAAATCCGCCCGCTCTCTGTGAGGTGTTTGTACATTCTCCTCGTGCCTGAGTGGGCTTCCTCCGGTTGCTCCAAGTTTCCTCCCAGGATTTGTAGGTTCATTGATGTATTCGGGATGCTGAGAATTGCGGGCCGGATGGGTCTGGTACCGTGCTGTACCTCTAAATGTAATATTTAAATTTTAATTTCAGATAAAAAGCGGCCTATTTCAGATAATGGACAGAATCAGAATTTAGCGTCAGGAACGCTTAGCGAAATTTGTTGGTTTGTGGCAGCCTCACATTTAGATAAGCTACCTTTCAAAATAAATAAAAATAGTGCAAGAAAAAGTCAAAGCCAGGCAGTGTCTGTGGTTCATTGTTCATTCAGGAATCTGATGGCAGAAGGGAAGAAGCTGCCCTTGTGCTGCTGAGTGCCCGTCTTCAGGCTCCCATACCTTTGACCAAGATTGGACAACACATGAGACTGGTGTAAATCAGTCACGACCTAATTTAAGAGGCTGGGCGGTGGGAAACCTTCCTCATTTACGGTTCTAAATATTAGTAGATGCATAGGAAAAGCGTTCAGGTGGGGATAATGTAAACCATCCAGCATCTGAATTAAAATTATGGCCTCACATTTGGGAAGGACCCACCTCCCCATTCAAAAAAAAAACCTCATGATTCATTGAACTAAAAGAAAAAGATTAAGCACAGATTTATTTGGGTTATTGAGACAAGCATTTATAAAAGCTGGCTTTACAAACAAGTCCGTGACTGAGATACAAGATCATCCTCTCTCATAAGTTTTTGATTTAGAATCTTCACAAAAGACTGATTTATTTTCCAAACTTTAATTGAAATAGGCTAGTACTCGGAATCCAGTGATTTGACTGGGTTATTGTTTTGAGTGACTAATCCCCTGGAACACCCGCGCTGAGCACCCCTGAGGACTCAATGCCACGAGAGGAGGTGCC
This sequence comes from Narcine bancroftii, assembly GCF_036971445.1. Classification (NCBI taxonomy): domain Eukaryota; kingdom Metazoa; phylum Chordata; class Chondrichthyes; order Torpediniformes; family Narcinidae; genus Narcine; species Narcine bancroftii. Next base: position 172,265,148 of record NC_091470.1, read on the forward strand.
ACAATGCCACCTAGTGCCTGCTGCGGATCAGTGCAATTGGAATAAAGAGCAAGATCTTCAAAGCTGGGAGTAAAACTGGAAACTCCTCAATACGCTCAGCTGCGCACAGTGAGAGATGGTCCAGGTACCTTGGAAGCAAGGTGCAAGAAACAAACTTAAGGGTGGCGCAGTTGGTATGGCAGTTCGGGCAACACTGTTACAGCACCAGTGACCAGGACCAGGGTTCGAATCTCCCCCACTCTCTGCAAGGAGTTTGTACTGTGATGGAGTATTGAAAGGTGGTTTGGAAAAATTGTTAGAGCAGCTTGCACACAAACATTTCAAAACACAGAATATTTGCAGGACTTTTGCAGAGTGCTATTTTGCAGAAAGCAACAAATTGGCAACATTCAACAGCGAGAGCATGTGATTTAACAAGCAGAGGAGGGGAACAGCTTTGCTCTCAGAGAGGGAGGGAGCTGAGAGAGAAGGAGCGACACAGAAATCGGTTTCCAGAGGGACAAGCTGACAAACTTTAAAGGCTGCCTGGTCAAAGGAGAAGACTGGCTGTCTGAAAGGTGACCTGAAAGAAAGAAGATCATCTGGAGAACCCTGAAGGGGGCAAGTTTCGTCAGCAAGACTAATTAAACAGGAATCGGGTGCGGATGTCCTGGAAAAGGAATCTCTTTCTGGAGACCAACAAGAATTCTCCTGAGAGGTAACCATTTGCCAGTTAAGCAACCAGTGAGATTGGACTGTGATCCAAAGAATTTTTCTAAGCTGATATACACATTACACACACCTACGCTTAGTATTAGAGGGGGGATTAAGTAGGTTAAATAAGTTGATAGTAATAGGTTAAAGTTTAATTCTTTTTTCTTGTTCAAATATAATTGAAAACTACTTTTGGTTTAAGTAACCTTGTGATGTGGTGCATTTCTATTACTGCTGGTTTTTGGGGTCCTCTGGACTCTGTAACAGTACATTCTCCCTGTGTCCAGGGGCTCCATGTTTTTCCCACCATTCAAAAACATAATTATGGGTTGTAGGTCAATTGAATTGTAAGTGGGTGGCAAGGGCTCATGCTGTAAGTCTAATTTTTTTTTAAATTAAAATGTGATCAGTGGAAATTATTTCTGGAGTAAGGCTTCATTCATTGCTCATTGTTCCCCCTCTAGCCCTTTTCTCCCTCCATGTGCCTCTTTCCATTAGCCACTCTCTCTGCTAAACTTGCTTCTATGACCCTGACTCCTTTGACCTTCTCTCTATTACCAACACACTCTCACTCCATTACACAATCTCCATTATATGTTGGGAGGGGATAGAGGGATAGGGCCGAACACGGGCAAGTGAGACTTGCTTGGGTAGACATGAACAAGTTGGACCAAAGGGCCTGTGTCCATGGCATGAAACACTCCATCCTTCCTGCTTCTTGCCCCTCTCTGCTAACTCCCCTCCACTTCTCTTGCTCCACTACACTTTTTCCTTATGCCCTCTTCCTTTTATCCTTTTTATTCACAGTGCACACACTGTTACATTCTCTTTAATCCCATCTCTCGCTACCGTCACTCTTCCACCCTCTGTCATGCTCTCTCCATTATCTTCACTCACTCTTGATCCTGCTCCCTCCCATCATCCTCTTCCTGACCTTCCCTGTGGACCTGCTGCACTCTCTCTCTGTCACTCTCATTCTGTTGCCATCACTCCTATTAAATACTAACCCTCACTGCTATTTCTCCTCAAGTTCCCTCAAGCCTTTTCTCCACTCATTCCTCCTTCAAGGCACTCCATAAAACTCAACTTCTTTCTAATTGCTTGGTCATTTTTTTTAGATTCCAAATTTATCATCAGACTCCATACATAACATCACATACAACCCTGAGATTCCTTTCTCCTGCAGGGGAGATGGAATCACCACTTATTGGTAATGCAAAAAACTGTATTCAAGAAGATGTATATACATGTAAACAAATAAATAAATGTAAACAAACTGACTGCAATAAGAAGAGGAAAATATCAATAAAGTGTAAAAGTAAATGAGTCTCTGATGGTAGAGGGGGAGCTGCTGTTCTTGAACCTGGTGGTAGGGTCTTGTGGTGCCTAGACCTTTTTCCTGATGGCAGCAGCAAGAAGAGAGCATGTGCTGGGTGGTGTGAATCCTTGATGATTGCTGCTGCTCTCCGATGGCAGCGTTCCCTGTAGATGTTCTCAATAGTGGGGATGTTCTCAATAGTTCACCTGTGATGCCCTGGGCTGTGTCCACTACCTTTCGCAAGGCTTTACACTCAGGGGTATTGGTGTCTCTATACCAAACCATGACAGTCGATCAGCACACTTCCCACCACACAGCTATAGGAATTTGCCAAGGTTTCCAATGTCATACCAAACCTTTGCAAACTCCTGAGGAAGTTGAGGTGCTGAGGAGCTTTCTTCACCGTGCCCTGAGTGTGTTGGGTCTCCACGATACTGACTCCCATAATAAGACAGGAGTCACTGTCTCACTCAACAGGAGATATCCTGTTGTAGCTTAGTGTCAAATGATCCCATGAAGAGAATTGGGACACTTTGCAACTGTGGTGATTTGTAATTACACCACTAGGTCACCAGGGGACATCCCGGTGACCTTGTATATAAAGCAGTCCAGAGCTACAGTCTAGTCTTCCAGGTTCGTCTTGCAGAGAGACAAGACCTCTTAGTGTCCATATTAGTTTATTAAAGCAGTCTTATACTCGCACTGCTGGTGTGGTTATTGTCAGTACAGCAACAGAGGTCACATGGAGAGGTCATACAGAAATTTCCCATGCCCATTTTATTCTTTATATGTTTTCAATCAGTGGGGATTTTAGCTTGAAACTAAATTACAGTTCAGCTGCAGAGTGAGAGGTTAGTCCAGTGGGTCTCAACCTTTTTCTTTCCACTCACATTCCACTTTAAATAATCCCTATGCCATCAGTGCTCTGTGATTAGTAAGGGGTTGCTTAAGGTAGTATGTCGGTGGGAAGGGAAGGTTGAGAATCACTGCTCTGGGCCTGATTGTTACTGAAATATTTTGCTTGAGAAAAATTGTCTTTCGCCCATTTCCTTTGGAGTTCTGAAACCGCGCACATAACGAGTCAATTAGGGACGATTAAAACAGGGATTTTCAAAATTTTCCTTTCCACCCTCATCCCACCTTAAGCAATCCCTTCCTAATCACAGAGCACCAATGGCATAGGGAACACTTAAAGTGGGATATGAGCGGAAAGAAAAAGGTTTAGAACCACTAGTAGTCAGTTCGGTAGTCACACACCCAAAACCCTTCCACAGATGCCACCCGACCTGCTGAGATTTTTGAGTCTTCTTGGTTTTTATGTCTGATTTTCAGCAACTTTGTTTTTTTTTTATTCTGAGAAGCTATAGATTTGGAGATAATACTCAAACAATAACATTAAATTGCAAATCATAACCATATAATCTTAGTGTCTACTCCACAGCAAAAAAATAAATGCATCCAATTGCAGAAGAAATCTTTTAAAGTAAATATTTGCACTGGCCTAGTTCCTGTCTCCCATATTCAGAGAAAAAGTTCCTCGGGGTGGAAAGGGAGAAAAGTTGTAGAGTGGCTACTTTTTAGCTGCTGTGAGATGGCAAAATGCAATTAAAAGTACAATAACAAGGACGGTTAATCTTAATTAATCTCAATTACAGTGATATCCAGTGTGTTGAATACCAAATAGGTTTACTCAAAATTAAGAGTTAGTGTGGGGGTTGATTCGCAATCCTACAGCCTTTCTCGTGAGCTGATGTGGGTGTGAGGACCTCCAATACTGCAAAAAAAACCCTTGAAACATCACCTTTTAACGCTATGTCTTTGCAAACAGTCATGCCTGTCATTAAAATTAAAATAATACTGTTGCAGCTTCTTGTCTGGGAATAGAAGCCTTGATTGAAGAAATTTTCCTCTCCTCTCTGATGGGAACTTGTGTCTGTCCCTGTTCAGTGTCGGTGGTCTCTCTTTGCTTTGTGGATTTTGTTGAGAAGTTGACCAAAAATCACAAAGTTCTTGTATCAGCCCCCTTTTATCCATTTGGTCTCACCCTATCGGAGATAATCCCTACTTTTCACCCATCCCTTCCTCCCTTCTCTGCAGCTGAGCTATCTTGATTTTTTCCTCCTTCTCCCACTTATAATGAAGGGTCAGATCTGTTACGAACCCAGAGGACCCCAAAACCCAGCAGCAATAGATATTCACCACGACAAAGGGATGCTTAAACCGAAGTTGCTTTTAATTATCTTTGAACATGAAAATAGAATCAAACTTTAACTTATCTCTATTGATTCACTTAACCCCCTTCTAATTCTAAGCGCACGTGTGTGTAAATTTAGCAAAGTTGTTTGGTTCACAGTCCAATCTTCACTGGTTGCAGGCGATTCTTGTACTGTGCACAGAAGTTAACATTAATAAAGTTCACCAGGCTTTGGTGCTTAACAGGTAAATGGTTACCACTCAGGAAGGTTCTTGTTGGTTTTCAGAGAGAGAATTTTTCTTGTTCCAGGACATTCACAACTGATTCCTTTTTAATCACCCACTCCAGTGTCTTGTTGACAAAACCTGCCCCCTTCAGGGTTCTCCAGATGATAACCTCTTTCTTTCACGTCACCACAGAGTTCCTTTCTATTTCTCCTATTCTAAGGGAAACACTGGACAGCCAGTCCTCTCCTTTGACCAGGCTGTCCTCCAAAGCTTGCCAGCTTGTCCCTCTGGAACTGTTGTCTGTGTCTCTCCTCTGTCTCTCTTTCTCTCACTCCCTCCAACTCTGAGAGCAAAGCCTGTTTTTTTTCTGCTCTCTTCCTTCAAAGATCACTTGTCCTCCCAGACAGTCAATTCTGTTTACCAGACAGAGCTGCTACTGCCTGTTGTTACATCATGAGTCTCTCGCAAAAGCTCCTGCAAACATTCTGTGTTTGTGTGTGACCTGCTTCAACAAACCTCTCCCAATTTATCTCCCAAACACCTCTAAATCCTCTGTCACAGATCCAGAACGCAAACTTTTGCTCTTTCGACAGACACTGCCTAGCCTATTGATCTATATCAGAGAGACTGGATGCAAACAAGGAGATCGCTTTGGTGAGCACCTTCGCTCTGCCTATAACAGTGACAGAGATCTCCCAGTGGCCAGCTATTCCAATTCTACGCCCCACACTCGCGCTAACATGTCTGACCTCATGCACTGTCAAACCAGGACCATTAGAGGAGCAAAACCTAATTTCCTTTGGGCACTCTCCAACAGGGTGGCATTAACATTGATTTCTCTTGATTCTGCTCACCCACTCACCATTCTCCCTCTCTTCATCATCCCTCCGGCTTCTTTCCTTCAGTTCTCCACCCCTTCCCTCTCCATTCACAGAATCATTTCCCCTCCCCCTGTTTGCTGGTGTGCCCTCCCTCCCTTATCCACCTATTACTTCCTGCCTGTGGGCCTGTGCTCCTGCCCCTGCCCCACCATTTTTTTTGGGTGCCTGCCTACATTTAAGGGTGGAAGGGTTGGCCTAGCAGTTAGTGTATTGCCTTTAAAGCACCAGTGATTGGGACTGGGGTTCGAATCCCGCACTGTCTGTAAGGAATTTGTTCTCCCTGTGTCTGCGTGGGTTTCCCCGTGTAGACTCCAGTTTCCTCCCACCATTCAAATCGTACCGGGGGGGCGGGGGCTGTAGGTCATTTTGGTGTAAATTGGGCAGCACGGACTCATGGGCCAAATGGCCTGTTACCATGCTGTATGTCTGAATTACAAATAAATTATTTTGATCGTACATTGATGATGGGCCCGAGCCCGAAACGATGGTTATGGATCCTTATCTAAAGGGCACGGTTTGACCTGCTGAGCTTCTCCAGCATTTTGAGTTTTTACTTCAACCTCAGTGTCTGCCGACTTTCGTGTTTTACTCCTGCAGAGAACTTTGCCAGCGCTTTTTGTTTGGCTTGCCCAGTTCTAATTCTTCAGCAGCCATCTCTAACCTGCAAGTAAGCACACTCGAGAAAGAATCTGCTGGGCAAAACCATCAGAGGGAGATAAAGGGCGGTCAATGTTTCAGGTCAGAACCCTTCCTCGAGACTGAGAGTGCAGAGGGACGACAGCCAGAATACATGGTGCCGAAGAAACTCAGCTGGGCACACAGCATCCACTGAGTAACCTACATTTCAGGTCTGGGTCCTTTGTCATGCAGGTATGTATGTGCATTGACCCCAACTTTCTTGTTTAATGCCTCTGGGTCAGAAGGGCCAGTTATGTCTAAATTATAAAGAACATTTTAATGCATCGAGCACTCTGTTTCTCCCACCAATGCTGCTCAGCTCCTCCAGCAGATTGTGTTCAGATTCCAGCATCTGCCGTCTCCAGTGTCTCATCGGATTCTACACAAGTAATGCCTTTATTTTTTTAAATTCTTGTCTTGGGCCATTGCCCACCCTCTAACTCTGCAGTCCCTCAGTGTTCATATTAGAGGCTTCCTCCAAATCTGATTATACTCATCCCATTCAGGCCAACCATGACTCTAGCTGTCTGCTCCATAAGCCAAAGAGGAGGATTTTCTCATTCTTAAGTGCGTGGTGGTCAAAGGGAAGGTTAAATGGTAAAGTCTGCAGACACAGGGGCCGAGTGCAATGCACAAAAATGCTGGAGGAACTCAGCAAGTCGCCCAGCATCTGTAGGAAGTAAAGGGAAACCAACGTTTCGGGCTTCAGCCCCTTCGCCAAGGTATAAGCAAAAACACAGGCAGGCATAAATAAAAAGGTGAGGGGAGAGGGAGAGGGGGTAGGAGGAGGAGCACAGGCTAATGGGTAAGAGGTGGATACAGGTGGAAGAGAAAATAGTAGAGAAGTGATACGGGAATAGGATTGATCTTTGACCCTTTTCTCATTGCCAACCCGCCTAGGGAAAGGTAAGTTGAACCAGGCAGCGTTTCACAACACTCCATTACTGATAGGGAATTCTGCTACTTTGGATTTCAAGTGGGGGGGGGGGGTCTCGCCTCCAGCAGTGACTCATGAGTGATGTTTTAGGTACGGCAATCTGACAGCCAGGTATCCAAGCTTTAGATATTATGATCTTGTTAAACACCAAATCACAATCAGATTAATTTGTCAAATGTTTATTATTGAAATTAATCCCTGCCCCACTTTGGTTATTGTTTCTTTGCTATTTGTTTTTATTTCTTTTCTGTGAAGTCCAGCTAAAGCCAGGTTAACTGCCAATTTGAGACATTAGACTGATGGTCTTTTATTCCTGAAAGCTATTGAAGGATGGCAGGCAGATTCTGAACGAGAATCATTGATTTGTTTCTCTCCACTGGCCTGCTCGATGATTCCGACTCTCGCTGTTTTTATTCCCGATTTCCAGCATCTTCAATCTTTAGAGATTTTAGAAGCATTGAAGTTGTATTAGCTCTGGAGAACCCCAGCAGGTCACGTGGCGTCCATTGCTAGCAAAGGGTAACCGACGTTCCGGGCCTGAGCCCTTTGTCAAGGTATTACCTAAAAGCAGGTGGTTGAGTTTCTCCAGCACTCGACCCCAGCATCTGCAGGCTTTAGCCCCATATAGTTTGGTGATCTTCTTCTTCTCTCTCTCTCTCTCTCTCTCTCTCTCTCTCTCTCTCTCTCTCTCTCTCTCTCTCTGCTGCCCTCATTTGATGCCCCCTTTTTCTGCATCTTCCTGATTTCAAGCATCTGTTGTAACTTGCTTTGAGACTTGCTCTCATTATTTAATGTGTGAGGCGTTGTTCTGAGCTGGAGCACGTTTACTGCCGTATCTTCCCAAACTGGAATAGTCTTCAAATAAATAAACCTCAAATATTTCAGGAATAATATGTATAAATATGTCTCAATTTCCAATAAATGATGCCTTACTTCTGAGATATGCGTGCAGACTAGAGACGCAGCACATTGAACAGTTTTTCCTAACGGGACAACACTAGCATCTAGTGATTGCATTAAATATAATCCTTCACTGTATTGTAACCCATGTTGTTTAAAATGGTTTAAAACCACCCAAGACACAATGTTGACTTAAACCTTGTGCTGTTTGTGGGAATTCCTAATTCAGACATTTCTAACCACAGTGACTGGGGTCCTGCTTCCAGTGTTTATGTCCCTCTCGTGGGGAGGGGTGGGGGTTCTGGTTCTAATTAGCCATCGTCCTGCAGCTTAATCCCAAAGAAAATATAGCCAGTTATATCCAATTACGTTACATTCAGTAAAAATGCCAACCATAATCCTGAATGGGGATGTCAGCAGCATTCTCACCGAGTTGATGGAAAACTGCATGGGGCAAGGAGGCCACTTAGATTCCATAGAGTCAGTGCCTGAACTCAGGATAAGCAGGAAACCTAGGCTTGGGAGGTGATGCACCACCCATCACTCAGGAGACTATTTTGGAGAACCTGGTGGTTCTGGCTCTGATACTCCTGAATCTCTTTCCTGATGGGAGTAGCTGAAAATTGCTTGTGTGCAGGGTGATTTTGTGACAATTTCAGTAGATCACATCGACTGGGGGGAGGGAGACTCCAGCGATCCTCTCTGCCACTCTTCTGGTCATGTGGATTGACCTCCAAACCAGTGATCTGCAACAATCGTCCCTCACTGTGATGTAGCACTAACTTGAGGTGCTCCCTGTAAAGTATTCAAAGAACTCCAGTACAGTTCCAGCTGGGAAAAGGTATGGCTCCAGTGTAATTCCAGATGTTTCTTTCTATTGTATTCATAGCAGGACATTGATTCTTGATGATACCTCAATGAAGGGCTCGAGTCCAAATCGTTGGTTATGTATCTTTATTTTTGCTGTCTGAAGTACACTGTTTGACCAGCTCAGTTTCTCCAGCTTTTGTGTTTTTACTTGGACCACGGTATCTTCAGACTTTCACGTTTCACACTAGCATCTTGGTTCTTGCTGGCAGTAGCTCGGTTTTCATTCATGAGCCACTCTTGCAGAACGACTCCACAAACAATGACAGGAGCATGCCAGGATCCTCCTGACCATGGGGTGTCAGCAAGGACAGTGATTGAGAGGCAAGGGCTCGACCCACCTCAATCCAAATCAGCATTAGTCACTGCAAATTCCTTCCACATTTGTTTCAACCGTCATCAACTGAAAATGACTATTTAATTTGCGATACTACATAAGCATGCCAAAATACTCTTAAGTATGTGTAAGTGGTATGTCATACAACCAACCAATGTGCAATTCATTTTTGCAACCAACATATCACATGCACTCACTCAAAATATGCCCAGACAATGAAATAACTTAATAATCACTCTGAGCACATGCCCCCCCCCCAATCTCTGCGGGGCCTCGTGCTTAATCTTCTGCTGACCCACGACTGTGCAGCTAAACACAGCTCGAACCACATCATCAAGTTTGCTGACGACCCAACTGTGGTGGGCCAGATCAGTAGGAATGAGGAGGCAGCGTAAGAGAGAGGTGCAGTCACCGACAGACTGCTGCAGGGCCAACAACCTGCATCTGAACGTTAATAAAACAAAAGAGATGGTTGTCGACTTCAGAAGGGCCCGGGGGAACCACACAATGCTGACCATTGATGGCTTGACTATTGGGGTCGTCAAGAGTATCAAATTCCTTGGAGTGCACTTGGCGGAGTGTCTCTTAACACCAGCTCCACAACCAAGAAAGCCCAGCTGCGCCACTACTTCCTGCAAAGACTGAGGAAAGTCCATCTCCCACCCTCCATCCTCACTACATTCTACAGAGGATGTATCGAGAGCAGCCTGTGCAAATGCATCACCGCCTGGTTTGGAAGCTGTACCATCTCGAACCTCAAGACCCTGAAGAGGATAGTGAAGTCAGCGGAAAAGATTATTGGGGTCTCTCTTCCTACCATGAAGGACATCGACAACACTCGCTGCAGGCGAAAGGCAATAAACATTGTGAAGCGCTTCACACACTCCTCATGTAAACTGTTCTCCCTCCTGCCATCTGGTAGGAGGTTCTGTCACACTCGGCCACTTACGTCCAGAGTGGGAAAGAGTTTTTTACCTTGAGCCATCAGGCTTCTGAATTCCCAAAACATTTGTTGTTACGGAATGGGTTAAGAAAATTATAATGAAATATATCTTAAAAAGGTATAGATTGTGGGGGGTTTTGTTCACAAACAGTTTACATTCCACAAGAGACATTAACATTTCACAAAAGACATCTTATTTAAAATGCAAGAGATATGCTAAGCATAGACTCTATATCTCCAATAGGCCGTTTCAAGTTGCCGTGTAAAATGGGGTTAACCAGGCAATTTGCCTGGTAGCGCCCCACTCACGTGGCAATTAGAAAGGGTCCGACCTGGTCAGCATGGTCTTAATCCAACCGGGTCTCTGACCTATCTCAGAGGCATTCAGGGAACCCAGTTAAACTTAACTAGATCCCATCCACCGGCGACTTGAACAGCAAAATGGCTGACCCAATTACTCCGGTAACGTCAGCACTTGCACGCTGGCATCAGAGGAAAACCCCTGGCTGAAGTGCCTGCCACGATCAGGGGGTAGAGGAGTCACTGCTGCGGGGGGGGGGGGGGGGGGGAGAGAGAGGGGGGGACCATAATTGGGGGGACTGAGGAAACGGCCATGGGGGGAGAGGTTACTGCCTCAGTGGGGAGAGAGGTCACTGGTTGCTGCTGTGAGCAGATGGGGAAGAGAGAAAAGGGCTGTGAACGTCCACTGCTGCAAATGCCACTCCAGTTCGCAGTGACAGCTCAATGTTTGCAGTAGCGGGACATTGCTGCGGGGGGGGGGGTGGTTTGACGGGGTGGGTGTCGAAGGCGGGGGTGGTGACTGATGGGGTGAGGGTGACTGATTGAGGAGGTGGTGATTGACAGTGGTTGATGACTAACAGGGGGTTGCAAATGAGTGCCTGTGGGGGGGAGGGCAACTTATCGATAGTTCCCCTGAGTGCATGACGTGTCACTTAGCGTGTTATCATGGACCCTTAAATGGCCATATTGGTGATTCAATGCGCTGATCCCCCTTTAGTTTAAAAAGTGCTTCACCTTTTCCCCAGTAATCGGACCCGGGTCCCAGGATGGAGACCTAGGTGCTGCATTTAAAAGAGCCTAATGACTTTGAAGAGTGCTTATGAAGACTTCACAAATAGGTGTTAATTGGACTGATGTTGTGGAATCAAAATGGTCTTTAAAAGAACAGATATCCAGGCTCTGAAAATTATGAATCTTTTGCCAGGTGTCAGTGATCCAAATGGTTGAAGTTTGCTGTTCTAAGAGGGGTCATGTAGATATGCAAATAGAGAGAGAAAAAAAACATACTATTCTCTTTGGAGAGAGAGAGAGAGAATGAGGGAGAGACAGTCGGTTTACAGCAGGAGTGGGTGTTGAAATCTGCAAGTTTTGCAGACCTGTTGCAAGACCCCATTTGAAAATGTGTTTTGAATTCCGAGTTCAGCCTATTCTTGTCGTCAATTACAAGAGGATGTGGCTGGTTCATGTGTTTCTCCTGAAATAGGGTAAAAAGGTCAACTCTTTGTGGTCACCTGAAAGGAGAGGTTATCTTTTGTAAAACCCAAGTTTCTTCAGCAAGACACTGAAGTGGCCAATTGAAGGAGATCAGTTTGTACGTGTCCAACTAATCTCTCTCTCAAACCAACGAGAACCTTCCTTTGCGGTAACAATTTAAGTTATTTAACAATTTAAATCTGAGCCAGGTAGAGATGATGAATGTGAAATTCTGTGCACAGTATGAACATTGCCTGATCCCAGTGAACTTGGAGAAGTGAAAAGTGAATGATTGGACGGTGAAACAAAGAACTTTCCTGAACACGCACCCATTACATACACATGCACTTTGAATTAGAAGGGGGGTTAAGTTAATAGTAACGTTAAATATTGATCCTATTATCCTACCTGTTACCTATTCCTATTATCAGCCCACATTCAAGGAAGAGTTAAGAAAACAGAATATAAAGCTAGATTGTTATCAGATCACTCACCCCTGTTATTGGCAATAGAGCTAGAGGACATCCCACCAAGAATGTATAGATGGAGATTAAACTCCATGCTACTTAAAAGACATGATTTTAGAGAATTCATTGAGTGACAAATTAAAATGTACTTTGAAATAAATACGGAATCAGTGAAAGATAAGTTTATACTATGGGATGCAATGAAAGCCTTCATCAGAAGACAGATAATAAGTTATGTAACTAAGATGAAGAAGGACTACAATCGAGAAATAGAACAGTTGGAAAGGGAAATAACAAATACAGAAAAAGAATTAGCAATAAAGGAAGATACAACTAAAAGAAGAGAATTGACAGACAAGAAAATAAAATATGAAAGACTACAAACATATAAGGTAGAGAAGAACATAATGAAGATAAAACAGAAATATTATGAGCTAGGAGAAAAAACGCACAAAATACTGGCGTGGCAGCTTAAGACAGAACAAACTAAAAGAATGGTATTGGCATCAAGGAAAAAGGATAAACAAATTACATATAACCCAACGGAGATCAACAAAAACTTTAGGGAATTCTACGAACAACTATATCAAACTGAAAACAAAGGGAAAGAAAGGAAAATAGATGAATTTTTAACTAAAATTGAACTACCGAAATTACAAACAGAGGAGCAAAATAAATTAATAGAACCATTTGAAATAGAAGAAATACAGGATATATAAAAAAACTACAGAACAATAAAACACCGGGAGAGGATGGACTCCCCATAGAATTCTATAAAACATTTAAAAACTTATTAATTCCTCCTCTCCTGGAAGTAATGAACCACATTGAAAAAACACAAAACATACCAGATTCATGCAAAACAGCAATAATTACAGTAATACCAAAAACAGGGAAAGATCCACTCACACCAGCATCGTATAGACCAATATCTCTACTTAACACAGATTATAAGATAATAGCTAAACTATTAGCAAACAGATTGGCCGACTGTGTACCAAAAATAGTAAAACTAGACCAAACTGGATTTATTAAAAAAAGATGAACAACGGACAATATCTGTAAATTCATTAACTTAATCCATGCAGTACAAGGAAACAAAACTCCAACAGTAGCGGTTGCTTTAGATGCAGAGAAAACCTTTGACAGAGTAGAATGGAATTATTTATTCAAAGTACTACAAAAATTCAACCTACCAGAGAAATATATTAATTGGATGAAAGCATTATATAAGGGACCATTGGCGAAAGTGACAGTAAATGGATATATATCAAACCAATTTAAATTAAGCAGATCAACAAGGCAGGGATGTCCACTATCTCCCTTACTGTTTGTGTTAGCTATAGAACCACTAGCAGAACTGATAAGAACAGAAAATAAAATACGAGGGATAAAAATAAAAGAGAAGGAATATAAAATCAGTCTATTTGCAGATGACGTTATAATATACTTAACAGAACCAGAAATATCAATAAAAGAATTAGATAAGAAATTGAAGGAATATGGAGAAGTATCGGGGTACAAGATCAACGCAAATAAAAGTGAAGCAATGCCAAAGAATAATGCAGATTTCACAAAGTTTAAGAAAGAATCATTATTTATATGGCAAACACAAGCAATTCGATACCTAGGTATACAACTAAATAATAATCTCGGCCATCTATATAAACTAAATTATCAGCCATTAATGAAAAAATTACAAGACGACTTAGAGCACTGGAAAGACTTACCACTAACACTGATAGGAAGAATAAACTGTATTAAAATGAACATCTTCCCAAGGATACAATACCTATTTCAATCATTACCAATTCAACTAACAGAAAAATTATTCAATGAGCTAAAGAAAATAATAAGGAAATTCTTACGGAAAGGGGGAAACCAAGTATAGCACTAGATAAATTAACAGAATGGTACAAACAAGGAGGCTTACAACTACCAAACTATAAGAATTATTATAGAGCAGCACAATTAAGATGCCTATCAGATTTTTATCAAACAAGGGAAAAACCAGATTGGACCAGATTAGAGCTAGATAAAATAGGGGAGAAGATACCTGAACATATACTATATAAGTGGGATGAAAAATTGGTGCAACGTAGGAATTCACCAGTATTGCACCATCTGCTCAACATTTGGAAGAAGATTCACGTAGAAAGGAATAAAATAAATGATCAACTACCAAAATTAATATTGATACAAAATCAACTAATCCCTTTCACAATAAATAACCTTTCCTTCAGAGAATGGGAGAGAAAAGGGTTCAAAAGAATAGAAAATTGTTTTTCAGGAAATAAATTATCTTTTGAACAAATGAAGGACAAATATAATATAACTCACGATACAAAGTTTGCATACCACCAACTGAAAACCTACTAGAACGACAAATTGGGAAACAGTCTGAGGTTACCAGGAGGAAGCAATTTTGAATATGTGATTACAGACACAATGATAATTTAAAAAATTATAACAAACATGTACATCAAACTGCAAGAAAAGGAGAACGAGGAAACAAACTGTAAACCTAAACAAAAATGGGAACAAGATCTAAACGTAAAGATAAAGAATGAAACATGGGAAAAGCTATGCTCTGGAACTATGAGAAATACAATAAACACGAGGTTATGCATGATACAATATAATTGGTTACACAGGCTATACATCACACCCCAAAAGTTAAATAAATGGGACCCAACAGTATCAGACAGATGTTTTTGCTGTAAGAAGGAAACAGGAACAACAATACATGCAATTTGGACATGTGAGAAAGTGAAAATATTTTGGGAAGATCTAAACCAGATATTAAATAAAATCACAAAAAGCAATATACCAAAAAAACCCAGAGATCTTCCTTCTAAGTAATATAAGAAATAAAGAATTTGGACTCGATTTGGATGGAGCACAAAAAAGATTTATTATGATAGCCCTAGCTGCAACAAAAAAATGTATTATGTGAACCTGGAAATTAGAAGACAACTTGAGAATACAACAATGGTACATAGAAATAAATAAATGTATTCCATTAGAAAAAATAACATATAATTTAAGAAATAACATCACAATATCGAACAAATATGGGAGCCATACATGAAACACAATAGAGAAATCCTACCACGGACCTCCACCACCTAAAATGACAGAAGGAGAAGACAACGAAATGAACTGACTCAGTATGTAAAAGTTAAAGATAAAAATTTCTTGTTTATTTTTATTAAGTGACAACATTGTTTAACGGGTTTAATGTAACATATAGATTGAACTTTGAATAAATGGGAAGGGGGAGAGGGAGGGGGGAAAAAGGGGAGAAAATGACACTATATATTCAAGAGAAAAATGTCTGTATGTATTTTGGTCAGTATGGTTCATAGTGTGAAAAATAAAAAAAATTTAAAAAAATATTGATCCTATTGTTACATGTGAAGAAAATTAAAGACGTTTTTGTTTAAGTAACCATCGTCTTGGTGAAGTTCTCTGGCTGCTGGTTTTTGGAGACCTCTGGGCTCATAACAGTGTGGATAGTTCACCATGTCTTTTACTGTGTACGTCTTAATATTTTAATATTTCAGTGTGTTTAACTTCTATTTATGTAAATATGCTCCATGGTCCTGGGGAAAAGCTATCTCGTTTTTACAGTGCAAGCGTGGTATGAACGATAAATAAAGGTGACGACTTGACTTGACCATCCCCGTGCTAGACATACCCTGCTCTTCAGCTGTAGGCTGCTTAATCTACCAAAGCATTAATTTTCCTGTGTGCCTGCTACTACAGCCCCATAATTCTTTACACTCCGACGGCAGCGTTCCCCGTAGATGTTCTCGATAGTGCGGAGGGTTTTGCCTGTGATGTCCTATTTTGTTTCAGAAATCCTGTACACACTGAATTCTGCAAGGCTCGTCATTTCACCATGTCCTTTTAATTTTTTTTTTCTGATTGCCTCATTCACCTGAAACTGGGTGTCTCCTGGACCAACTTGGTCTCCATCCCATCACAATTATTCCCCTTGTTCTCTCCACCCTTCCCCATCTCAGCAGCTTAAAACACATTGTTCCAGTTCTGCTCAAGGTTCATTGATACAAAATCCTATCCCTGTTTCTCTCTACAAATACTCCTTCTGACCTGCTGAGTATTTTCAGCAGTTTCGTACAATTGATTTTTATTTAATTTTTATTTTCAATTCTGGAAAATAAAGAGAAGATACACACCGAAGGAGAGGATCTTGAGAGTTTTCAGTCAGATGGAGGCAGAGAGAACCTAGACAATTATACATATCTCCCTGGAGGAAGTAGTTGAAAGAACCCAATAGATATTCTCCTGCAGAGAAAAGAGATGATGTGTCCGTGGATTTGCCTCCAGCGCTCCCACAGCCACACCATTGGCAGCCCGAGCTCCAGATTCGAACCTCCCTTCTGCACCTCCTCATTTAACTCCTCATTGAGAGGCAGCTGAGATGCACAGTTTAATGGGAACAGGTTCACGAATGGTAGAGGTGGTCAAGATCTGACAACAATGACTGACATTAACAAGAGTCCTTTTTTTTCCAGCAAGTTCCATAAGCAGAGGAAAGGTCTATAAATGTGCCCTTGTTTTTAAACTTGCATTGAAATCTGACTTCAGTGTAATTGGTTAGTGCCAAGACCCGATCACAGAGGTTTCTGTTCGAAAGTCGAGTAATGCTTTGAGTAGGGCTCCCAGGGTGGCCTCTGTATGGCAGAAAACTAACCGCTCCATTACTTTTATAAGCTGCAGGGAAAAGAGAGATTATCCTGTTGCCTTTCAGGTCATTAGAAGGTTCTCCACATTTTCTGTTTGCTTTCACTCGAGGAAGTCAGACGGTGGTGGGAACATTGCTTAGACTTTCCCAATTTATATCCCAGCAGGTGGTCTCAGAAGCCGAAGGAAAAGGTGAATTATACAGCACAGATACAGATCCTTCGGCCCACCATGGTGATGCTGACCATCAGGAATTTAATGCTGCACGTCCTGTGCATTTCACTTCAATTCTGCACCCCACTCCCACGTTGGCATGTCACGTTTGATACCTCATGCCCTGTCAAAACCAAGACCACCTGTAAATTGGAGGAGCAACACCTAATTTTCTAACTGGATGGCATTGACATCATCTTCTCCTGTAGCCCACTCCCCGTCCTCCCTCTCTTCACCATCCCTCTGTCTTCTTTCCTCAAGCTCCCCACCCCCTTCTCTCTCCATTCACAGAGCCACCACCCCCCCTCGTTTGCTGCTGTGCCCTCCCTCCCTTACCCACCTATTGCCTCCTGCCTGTGGGACTGTGCTCCTCCTCCCCCCCCCCCCCACCATTTTGTTCAGGGCCCTGTCTACATTTTGCTCAGACCTTGATGAGGGGCTCAATCCCAAAACATTAGTTATATATCTTTACCTTTGCTATACGGGTACATGATCCTTTATCCGAAACCCTTGGGGGACAGTGTGTTCTGAATTTTGGATTTTTCCGGATTTCAGAACAAAACCCAGCTGCCACAGTTTTAAGCCCACCTGAATTGTGCTGCAGTATCCACTTCCAGTCGCACTGCCGTCTCTCTCCCCCACCCCAGCCCCAGCCCGCCCGCCCAGCCTAGTCACACTGCTGTCTCTATCTTATCCCTCTGCTGTACCAGCACCAGGAACAAAATGCCGGTTTTTGGAGCTTTCCAGATTTTAGATGTCTGGATAAAGTACTCTGTTTGACCTACTGAGTTTCTGAGTTTCTCCGTCAGTTTTGTGTATTCAACTGCCATCATAGCGTCTGCAGGCTTTTTTGTTTAACTCCAGTCGGCTGCTCCACTTCAGGGAAGCTTACCCTGAAGAGGTTGTCTGCCTCACTTCGAAGGGAGGTCTGCAAGAGTCTCTCTCGCTGCCTCCCGTACCTTTCGCCTGTGGTCCTACCTCCCCTCCCCACCATTTGATTCAGGCACCTGCTTGGTTTTTGCTCACACCTTGATGAAGGGCTCAGGCCTGAATCGTTGGTAATTTATCTTTGCCATTAAGCTCGCTGCGTGACTTACCGAATTTCTCCAAAACTTTTATGTATTTAACTACAAACACAGCATCTGCGGATTTTCTTGTTTAACTCCATCCAGCTTTATGTCTTTTTAATAGCTCTCTTTTTTAATCTAAAATAGTATTACCCCAAGTGAAATCTCCAATTAGAGTATCTTCTTGCTGGATACAGATGAAAGGTAATCATTTAAAATGTCAGCAATGACTTCTGCCCCTCTGATTACTCCTTTAATACTCCTTGATAGACGTTCTGTATCACCAGATCCACTCCAACAGTGCCATCATTTGCAGATGACACAACAGTCGTTGGTCTGATCAGCAATGATGAGTCGCACTATGGAGAAGAGATGGAAAATCTTGTGAAATAGTGTAACAACCTGAGTCTCAATGTGAACAAAATGAAGGAGATAATTGTGGACTTCAGGAGGACCAGGAATGACTACCCTCCACTGCAGTTCATTATCTCTGTAGTGGAGAGCACCAGGTTCCTTGGTGTTCACATAACCAGTGACCTATCGTGGACACTCAACATCTCTTCACTCATCAGGAAGGTGCAACTTCTGAGAAGACTGAAAAGCAGGCAAGGCTACCAGGCACCATCATGCAAACCTTCTACAGGAGCTCTATCGAGAGTGTCCTGGCCGGCTGCATCACATTGTGGTACGGTTGCTGCAGAGAAATGGATCACAGGTCAATCCACAGGACCATAAGAGTAGCAGAGAGGATTATTCCCTCTCTCCCCCCCATTGATGTGATCTACTGGGGTCATTGTCCAAAGAGGGTGCGCAAAATCAATGAGGACCCCTTCCACTCCGCACACAGCATCTTTCAGCTGCTCCCATTGGAGAAGAGATACAGGAGTATTAGAGCTGGCAGAGGAACAGTTTCTTCCCACGGGCAATAAGAGTGCTGAATGACCAAAGGAACTGCTCACACTGACCATCCCAGACTCTCATATTCATGAAATAATATTGATTGATTTATTGTATAAAGAAATACTTATTCTTCATATGTATTGATATATCTCTGTGTTACTTGGGAGACTTCTTAAAATAACTTAGAGATGCGAGATTCAAATAGAAAAAAAAGAGACTTTACTTACTGATGCATTCCACCATCTCAGGAAACTGTTCACACACACATATACATATACACATGCCCCACAGTGGTGCACTCAGCTTCTACAGTGAGAAGGTGTATCCTTACATGATTACAAAATAGTTCACATTATCCTGACTATATAACATATATATTGTGTGTGTTATGTCTGGTTGTGTGTCTGCGTGTTTTGCACTGAGGATCAGAGAACACGGTTTTGTTTGGTTGTACTTGTGCAATCAGATAACAATAAACTTGACTTCTTTATTCCTGGGGTACCCTCTTGCTCGTCATATATTGACAAAATGCCTTGGGGTTTTATTTAATCTTGATATCAATGATATTTCATGGCCTCTCTTTCTGCTTCTAATTTCTTATTTAAGCACTCTACCCACTCTCCCCTCCCCCCCCCCCCCCCCCATATACTCTCTGCACTCCAGGGAAATCTTCCCTTATCAGTACTCTATACCAACCAAAGGTTCATGTTGTTATTAGCTTGGAAACACAAACTATAACTCAAATTGTCCATCCTGATGAAGGTGCCTATCACATTTGGCCAGAACCCTTATAAACCATCCCCATCTATCTACCTGACTGAAAGCCTTTTAAATGTGCCAATCCTATCCACCTCTACCACTTCCACTGGCAGCTTGTTCCACATACCCACTACCTCTGTACGCCAAACCAGTCTCACTAGTCCTTTTTAATTATTTCCCCTCTCAACTTAAACCTATGCTACCTTGGTAAAATGCTAGTGACTATTCACTTCAGAACTCATGAATTTATCAACTGCTAAAAGTCACCCTGTAGCCTTCTATGCTCCAGGGATAAAAGCCCAGGCCTATCTAACCCTTCTTGTAAATCAAGTATTCCAATACTGGCAACATTCTGCATTCTATCCAGCTTAATGGCATCCATCTTGTGGCTAGTTGGGCAGAACTGAACCCATCAGTCCAAGGGCAGTTTCACAGGCTCACCAACGTTTCGGATAGTTGTAATGTGATATCTCAACTCCTGGCCTTAGTGCCCTGACCAATGAATGTTAGGTATGCCAAACGCCTTCTCACCGACATGCCTACCTGTGTCAGGGAACTATGTATCTGTGCACCTTGACTTTGACTTTCTCTTTGATCACAGTCAGTATGAATTGTAAGCAATGTTTCCTCCTCACTGATTATCAACACAGGTGCACCCCAAGGATGTGAGCTTAGCCCAGTGCTCTACACATTATAAACCCATGACTGTGTGGTCAGATACAATTCCAATACTACCTACAAATTTGCCGATGACACCACAGTTGTCGGCAGAATCACAAACGGCAATGAGGAAGCGTACAGGGGAAATAGATCAGCTCTATTGAGTGGTGTCACAAAAATAACCTTGCACTCAATGACAGCCAAAGAAAGGAAATGATTATGGACTTCAGAAGGGAGTCGGGGAACACGACCCGGTCCTCATCAAGGGCTCAGTTATGGAAAGGGTCAAGAACTTCAAATTCCTGGGTGCCAACATCTCCGACGATCTGTCCTGGAGCCTCCATGTTGAGGCAAGAAGGCTCGCCAGCGGCTATACATTGTGAGGTGTTTGAGGAGATTCGGTATATCAACAAAGACTCTCAATAACTTCTACACGTGGACCATTGAGAGCATTCTAGCCATTTGCATCTCTGCCTGGTATGGAGGTGCCAAATCTCAGGACAAGAATAAACTCCAGAGGGTTGTTAACTCGGCCTCCGACATCACAGGCACCAGACTTCACTCCATCGAGGACATCGACATGAAGGTGGTGTCTTAAAGAAGCAGCCTCTATCCTCAAAGACCACCCCCTCCCCCACCCAGGCCATGCCTTCTTTATTCTGCAACCATCGGGTAAAAGGTACAGGAGCCTAAAGACGAGCATTCAGCGGCACAAGGACAGCTTCTTCCCCGCTGCCATCAGATTCCTGAATAATCAATGATCCAAAGACATGGCCTTACTTTTCACACCCTATTATTATTATTATTTTTATAGTAATATTGTAAGATGCTTATAATATGTTTGCCCTGTGATGCTGCCACAAAACCCCACATTTCATGGCTTGTTCATGACAATAAATCCTGATTCTGACTCTCTTTATCTAACCCTTGACATCAAGAATTCCTTGGCTTTGCCATCTTTGCCATCGCCTTTATGGGAGCATATTGGCAAGTTAACAGGCCCATTGGGCCCCTGAGCTTGTGCCCCTCAAATACACCCTTGTGATCAATTAACCTCCCCATCATCAAGAACATCTGCAGGGAACGCAGCAGCGATCATCAACGATCCCCACCACCCAGGGCACGCTCTGTTCTCATTGCTACCAAGAGGAAAGAGGTAGAGGTTCAGGAACAGCTGCTACCTCTCCATCATCAGACTCCTCAACAACAAACTCAATCATTTAAGGACTCTTACTTGTGCACTTTATAGATTTTTTTTCCTCTCTGTGTTGCACATTTAGTTTGCTTGCATTTTTATCTGTTGACACATGTACGTTGAGTATAGTTATTTTTTTGCACTACCAATAAGTAGTAATTCGGCCTTGCCCGCAGGAAAAAGGAATCTCAGGGTTGCGTGTGATATCATATAGGTTCTCTGACAATAAATCTGGAATCTGAAATCTAAAAATCTAACCCATATGTCTATGGGATGAAACTGGAGCTGCCAGAGGAAACCCAGACAAGTACAAACTCCTTTCAGACAGCGCCAGATTCAAACTTGGATCATACACTAATCATTCCACCCTACACTAATCATGCCATGAATTATTTGCCTGTCTAAATCCTGAAAATTGCACCTCTCTTCCCAAGGACCATTAAGAATGGGTAGTAAATGCTGGGCCATAGTTTTTTGCTCCTGTTGCCAGGCTGTGTCCTTTGTCTTTGCTGTGCCCTTTCTCTTGCAGGTGTACATTTTTTGGCAAGGGTTGATGATAAAATCAGTCTGCATCTGGAGCAAGAAGAATCTGTTCCAATGTAGAGCATATTGTGAATTCAATTTAGACATAGAGGCCTTTCGGTCCACGAGCCCGTGCCGCCCAATTACACCCATTCGACCTACATCCCTGGTATGTTTTGACGGGCGAGAGGAAACCCACGCAGACATAGGGAGAGCATAGAAACTCCTTCTGGAGAGATGCGGATGATAATAAGCGTGAAGTTTCAGAAACATACTGAGCAAGATGAGGTGCCTTTTAGTGAAACACTTTATCCTAATTAAAGTAAGCAGGAGGGGGAAGAAATGGGCAAGAGACAGAAAGAGGGAAACCAAAGTTCAGCAGGAGATAAAGAGGAGGATTTACAGGGTGTGAGAGGAGGCGAAAAATGCAGTTTGGCTTCTTAGTGACACATTAAATAGTAATTAAGGTTGTAAGTGTAAATTTACTTCAGCTCTCCAAGCAGATGCGAGTCTAATTATTATTGCAGGGAGAGAGCAGACAGAATGTGAAGATGCATCAATATGAATCAAAGACACTACTTAATTTGTCATCAGCTTGCACCACAGCAGATTGACAAGTACAAATTAGTCATGAACATTATAATAATCCTGTCAACATCCTTTAACTATAATTATGCAGACTGAAGGTTGAGTGTTCAGTTCTGTTCAGAGCAGGTCTCCCACACGAAGACTGATCTTCTGATGAAAGGTTATTGACTTGAAACACTAACTCTGCTTCCCTCTGCGGATGCATCCTGACTCGTCGAGTGGTTCTAGCATTTTCTGCTTCTATTTCCCGATTCCCACAACCTTTGCTTTTCAAAGGGAGGATGTTCAATTCTGGAGTCTTGCCCAGCGATGCTCGTGGGTGGGGGGAAAAAAGCGAAAGGAAAAGTGGATATTCTCTGCCTTTGCATTGCTTCACTTACCTTGTTGAAAGCTCTGAGGGTCGATCCAGGAGGCTCGGTGGGGCAGACTCAGAAGGGGAGCAACTCTCTCCATCTCCTCTGCGAAGGCGATGCCGTTGAGAGCGGCTGAGAAGGGGGCGGGCTGATAATATCACGATGATGTCGTCAGCCCACGACCCAGGAGCAGGAATTTTAAAGCACTCATTGTGGACAGATACTTATTTTAATGTAAATTATTGCAGATATATTTTTACAAAGTAAGTAAGAAATTTGTTCTTTTGGGTGAGAGGGAATGTCTGCATTGATTTTTCACTTGCCAGCGGGTATGGATGACATCACGGCGATGGACGGCACTACTGCCCCACAAGCCCCGCCTCCCTCAACTCACCTCTTTTTACGTTGAGCCGCCTTTAGTGCAGCTTTGCACCATTTAAAAAAAAGCCTAAAGAGTTCACCCTTGCAATTGTCCTCTGTCACCTACATCAATAACTCTCCGTGAAGTTGTCAGGGGAGGTGTGTAGTCACTTATAAAGTGGCAGCTAAATTAAGCAGGTCAAAATCCCATAAACCAGCCAGACCCAATATTCAGTCTCAGGCCTCTTTTATGGTCTCCAGAAGATCAACTTGATTTGACCTCATTGGTTGAAGGTCAGTGAGGCTCTTCCAAGGCTCTCCTGGGCATCTTCCCAATTTCTTCAGAACCTGGAGCTCATCTCAACCCCTATTTTTTCATGTCCCACCCCTGGACTTCCCACCCCTCCAGCCCTCCGGGCCCCCTAGCTCCTTGATATTAAAATTCTTGGCCCTGGTCGACTTCATCCATTCCCGGCACTGTCTGTTAGGAGTTTGCATGTTCTCCTTGTGTCTGCGTGGGTTTCCTCCAAGTGCTCTGGTTTCCTCCCACCCTTCAAAGTGTATGGGGATGTAGGTCAATTGGATGTAGATGGGCAGCATGGCCTCGAGGGCCAAAAAGGCCCATTACCATGCTCTATGTCCAAAAGTTAAATTCAAAAAAAATATATATAAAGTTTAAACTCCCCCAGCTCTACAACCTCCTTCAGTTCTCCTGACCAGTAAATCTCCGCCACTGCTCTTCAATTGCCCAGATCATAAAGTTTGGAATTCCTTCTCCACAATCTTCTGCTACCAGTCTTTTAATAGGAGGATGCAGAAGGCAGGTTCTGACCTCTCATCCACTGTAGACATCTATGTGAGGCACTGGCCTCAAGAAGCCAGCCAACTTCACAGAGGACTAAAAAGGGGTCCATTTAAGAGTTTGACAACAGCAGGGATGAGGCAGTCTTTGAATCTGCTTGTGTATCTTCTATCTGCCAGAAGATTCTAGATTATTTTATTGCCATCTTATAAGACAGAAAATGAGACATTACGCGAAATTTCCTTTAGTCAATCGTAAGGCAGTCAAAGATTAGCCATCAGCAGAAATGGCCCCTACAGTCAAAGAAAAAGAAACAAACGAGAGTCCCCCTTGGAGCCACTGAATGCCCTTGGCTTCACATCTGGTGCTCCCTTGTCCTCTGCAGTAACACAGCTTTCAGAAGAGAGAGATCAGAATGGGTCCTTTAATTTTTTAAATTTAGACATAGAGCATGGTAAAAGGCACATCCAGCCCACAAACCCATATCCCCCAAAATGCAACAATTCAATCCCCATGCGGTTTTGAAGGGTGGGTGGAAACCAGACCACCTGGAGGAAGCCGAACCTGAAACGGGGTTGAATGTCCAAATTCCTTACATGCCCCGCCAGATAGGCCTGAGCTGCATTCACTGACCTCCCCCTCCACTGCTGGACCATGGACAGAGCCCGAGGGATGGGGTTCAGACAGGGCTGGCGCTACCATTAGGCCAGCTAGGTAGCTGCCTAGGGCACAGACCTCAGAGGGGTGCTGTTGAAGAGAGATCTGGCACCTCTGTATCAGTGGGAGGGACTGGTCAGAGCGATAATAAATAGAATTTCCAAAGTTGGGGCGGGAAGAGAATAGAACAGGAACCCAAGGGGAGAGATGAGAAGAATGAAGGATGAAGGGAACAAGGTTTTTTTTTTTTTTTTTTTTTTTTTTTTTTTATCTTTTTTTTTTTTTTTTAAATTTTTTTATTTTTCACACCATAAATCACATTAGCCATGATATACACTATTTCTTTTCACACATATACAGTGACTTTTTCTCCCCCCCCCCCCTTTCCTCCCAAACCACCCCCCCACCCCCCCCTCTCATCCATTTTAGGTATACAATCTAGGTTGCATTAAGCCAGTCAGACAATGTTGTCATTCAACAAAATTACACCAGAAATTCTACTGAGTCCATTCTTTTCTTTCCTTCTCCTTCCATCAACTTAGGTAATGTTTGTCCCCAGTAGGTTTTCGCTATTGTATTTAATGTAAGGCTCCTATACTTGTTCGAATATTTCAATGTTATTTCTTAACCAATATGTTATTTTTTCTAATGGAATACATTTATTCATTTAAATTTGGTAGTTTCTTCCTTTTAATTTGGTTATGTATTCCATTAATATTTAAAGACATATAGTTCAGCGTAGCCCTTTTATATTTTGTTTATCTTCTCTTTCCGTTTTTCCATCATTACCTTTCCTCCTTTTCCATTTCTGTTTTCTTATTTTCAACTCTTTATAAGACAACATTCCTACAACATCTAACATTTTCCTTATTCTCCTATTTCTATCTTATTTATCCCCAATCTCCCCTTCACCTCCTGAGTTGTCCTTTATCCCTTGTCGGACAACCACATCTCCCCTCTCCATTTGGATTTGCGAATCCACTCGCAAGCGTCAACTGATTTTGCAGTGACCGCTATTTCCCCCCACCCCGCCTCCCCCAGAAAAGATTTCACTTTTCATATGTCACAAAGGTCCCTCTTTTAATTCCCTCCTTATTCTCTCTATTCCATTACCTTCCCTTATTAATTCTTGTCTATACTATCTATATTTTCCTCTAAGTACAGATACATTCATGTATGCTCATTGTCTCTATTCACTCTTATACCTCTTTACCTGCATACATATCAATCATGATCATTTTTACTCTCATTACCCGTCTTCATCCCTCAGTCTATTTTTGTCTTTACCCACATACATATCAGTCGCGATCATTTTAACTCTCATTACCCGTCTTCCTCCCTCAGTCTATTTTTGTAATTGTTCTGCAAATTTTCGTGCTTCTTCTGGATCCGCGAATAGTCTGTTTTGTTGTCCTGGAATAAATATTTTCAATACCGCTGGATGCTTTAGTATAAATTTATACCCTTTCTTCCATAAAATCGCCTTTGCTGTATTGAACTCTTTTCTCTTCTTTAGGAGTTCAAAACTTATATCTGGATAAATGAAGATTTTTTGCCCTTTATACTCCAGTGGTTTGTTGCCCTCTCTTACTTTTTCCATTGTCTTCTCCAGTACCTTTTCTCTTGTAGTATATCTTAGGAATTTTACTACAATAGATCTTGGTTTTTGTTGTGGTTGTGGTTTAGAGGCCAATACTCTATGTGCCCTTTCTATTTCCATTTCATGCTGTAGTTCTGGACATCCTAGGGTCTTAGGGATCCACTCTTTTATAAACTCCCTCATATTCTTGCCTTCTTCATCTTCCTTAAGGCCCATTATCTTTATGTTATTTCTTCTGTTATGGTTTTCCATTGTATCTATTTTTTGAGCTAGTAGTTCTTGTGTCTCTTTAGTTTTTTTATTAGATTTCTCCAATTTCTTTTTTAAGTCTTCTACCTCCATTTCTGCTGCTACTGCCCGCTCTTCCATCTTGTCCATTTTTTTTCCCATTTCTGTTAAGGTCATCTCCATTTTAATTATTTTCTCCTCTGTGTTGTTTATTCTTTTTCTTAAATCCTTAAATTCCTGTGTTTGCCATTCTTTAAATGATTCCATGTATCCTCTAATAAGAGCAAATATATCCTTTACCTTGCCTCTCTTTTCTTCTTCTATTTCACCATACTCTTCCTCTTCTTCTTCCTCTGGGTTGACCATCTGTTGTTTCTTTGGTGCCCTTTCCTCCTCTTCTATCTTGTTTCTATTGTCTTCTGTGGTCTCTTCTTGCTGCAGGTGTTCTGCAGCTGTCGTTGCCGGCTGTGGAGATCGACTCCCCAGCTGGTCCCCCCTCCCGTCGGTGTGTTTTTTTTCATTCGCATCGCGCATGCGCGAAACTTCGCGCATGCGCGTTTGCGCACTTTTGTTCGGCTCTGCGAGCCATTTTTGTAGTCCATTATTTACCGACCTGAGGGAGCGGGTTTCTCTCTCCGCAGCGGGCCTCTTCGGACAGGTAAGGCCTTCACCTTTTCCCTCCTTTGTCTTCTCTTCCTCTCTTCTTACCGTTGCTTTCGACTTTTCTTTTTTTGTCGCCATCTTCTTTCCACCTTTATACTCACTTTTCTGTAACTTTTATTTCTGTGCCTTTGTGTTTTCTCTTGTTTTTCCCGACTTTTCTGGAGAGGGCTGGAGTTCACCGTCCGGCCACTACTCCATCGCGTGACTCCTCAAGGGAACAAGGTTGATGAACAATATCCCCGACCATCGATCCTTTATGAGTCCAGGGATCAAAAACATGGTGGAATCAAATTTCTGAGCTATATAATCCTTAACAAGGGATAAAATAGTTTACAAGGGATGTTCAAATGTTATTGGAGATGGCGTATGGGACACTATGAAATGGAGCTGGATGCCAAGAGGAATAGCAGGAGATTGGACACACAGTGATAATGGTCAAGGCAATGTGTGAAGATAAATTTGGCTCGAAGTGTGGCCTGTCAACATCATCACTGCGTCAAAGCACCAAAATCTGGAGAAATTATAACTGAGTCTATTTTCCAGATCCACGATACTCGAGATTATTAATGGTGTTTCCTCAGCAGGACAGACCCTCCTAAACTGCCTGGGCTCACGGGTCACTCACATTACTTTCACATGGCAACAGCAGGGATTCACTGAAGTGTTCACCTCCCTTGTTAACAGGACTTGCTCAACAAAAGACGATTTATCCGTCGCGGGCAATTTATGTGGTAGCAAGGAGGCTCCATAAGGCAGGCACAGTCCTGGCCAGGATGAGGTGGCAGACCAACTGGAGATGATGGCACAGATCAGTGTCACCTCTGGGTAACTCATTGCAATCTCCATCCCTACCGATGACATCATGCCAACAAGTTGCCCCTTTAATTTAACGTTCCCATCCACATATGTGTGTGTGTGTGTGTGTGTGTGTGTGTGTGTGTGTGTGTGTGTGTGTGTGTGTGCGTGCGCTTGTGTGTGTGTGCGCGTGTGTGTGTGTGTGTGTGTGTGTGTGTGTGTGTGTGTGTGTGCGTGTGTGCATGCAAGTGTGGGTGCGTGCGTGTGTGTGTGTGTGTGTGTGTGTGTGTGTGTGTGTGTGTGTGTGTGCTGGTTAAAAAAAACATGTATGTGCGAGCACATGTGCACAGTCATGGTCGAGGCGCCTTTTTGTAATGTGCTCTCACTCTTCCTAATGTGAAAACCTGGCTACGCCCCTGCTCTGCGTCACGAATGACGTGGTTCTGACTAAAGCACTATAAGCATGCGCGTTAGGCAGAGAGAGAAAGTGGTACGGTTCACGTCAAATGTCAGATCAGGTATTGCACCCACCACTCAGCCCAGTCAGTTCCCCCTCCCCAGCCTAGGGTGCAAAATAGTCTGGCACCGGCCCTGGGTTCAGACGATCTGGGAGGCTGAAAACACCTCACATCTGGCTCCTCCGCTCAGCCTGGAATATCTGGGCATGTAACAGAAGCCACAGGCCAATAACCTTGATCGAAAAGGTTAGGAAAACAGGACACCTGCTTATCCTGACTTATTGCAACGTGGAGTTAGATGAACAGAAATCAACTTTTTCCAAGCCTCTGTTTTCGCAGCCGGCCAGATGGCTGCATCGTGAAGCGAGGCCTTCGATTAGGGACTGTAATGAGTGAGGGTGCTGGCACTAAAAGCAGATGTCATACTTGGTGCTGAATGACAAATTAATCGTTTTACTTGAATGTGAAATTAAATTGAGATCGAATCAAATCAGATGGCCAGATATTGCGTGCCTCAGTCTTTGGAACAGTTTATCCTTGAGTGTGTTTTCGAAGACATGGCATTTTTTAAAATCCTCTGAAGCAATGTCTGAGTAGATTCTTTTCACCGGCTTTCATTAGGTCGCAGAGACATTTGGTGATTGTAAATGGGGACCCTTTTCTGTTAACAGAAGTGAGCATTCAGTGCTGATCATTGGAATCTTCCCTTGGAGAATATTTAGGCTGCTTAACTGTCCGCCATACCGTGATGCCTGCACCTTCCTGCATGGTTGTATCCACCAGCATTTGTGGGTTAGGGTTATGCAAAGCAAGACGTGAGAGAAGGTACCTCAGAGGTTTTGGAGGCCGATATCCCCTTGGGTCCAGAGCCTGATCTGTTTTTACACTCACCTACCTCAGTTAGCCGGTTGAAACCTGGTCTCATCTGACCAGCTCAATGATGCATTAATGCCAGACGGCAATGGAAAGATCAAAAGGGTGTCACAGCGGGTGAAGTCTAAGGTTCTTCCTGGTGCACTGCAGGCGGAGGAAGGAAGGTCCCAGTGTGATGCCAGTCTCTGCGAGCTGAATTCGAGAGTCCCACCACACACAGCTTTCAATCTTTTTTATAGAACAAGAGCACATGGTACAAAGAACACGACCGAATATGAAGATTATAAGTGAATTTCCAAAAATAAACCCCTTCCCCATACAATGTTGTCGGAATGACATAACAGACAACAAAGAACTCTAGCCCCCTACTGAAAAAAAAAGCCTGGGATGTTTTGACATAAAATTAAAGGAAGTATCGTTCTGTTGAATCTATAAAACATTACGAACTGAAGGAAAAAACCATATACGTAAATAAATCCATTCAATGATCAAGACAAGCAGATTTAATGAGCTCGAAAATAGACTCCAAATTTTATGAAAATTAGTGTTAGCATGCAGCGCAGAACACTTAATTTAAGGCAAGGTATAATATGACATAACTACTAAGTACTAATGCGTGGAACAGGATCTTTTCGCCTAAGTGGGATTGCTCTTCAATGCCATTAGAGTTGCAAATAGTACGACTTGACGATCAGATGAAGAAAATAGCTCGTTAATATCATCTAACACTCAAAACAAAGCCATTAAAGGATTAGGTTCAAGATTAACACGTAATATTGCAGCTTACGCACCCTGAGCAAGGATTATACTGGCCGGGTGACCTGGGAGGCTCACTGACTGGAACACTGGAGCACACAAGCACCTCATGTATTGTCTGCCACTCTTGTAACTTTCTTGCTCTTACCTTACACTTGCTTCCACTCATCTTTGCTTCTCTCAGCAGCGAAATTGCCAACTTTAATTGTACTCCGAGTGAACAAAGAGATGTTGGAGGGACTCAGTAGCAGAGTCAGATCAAGTCAAGTCACGTATATTGTCATCTGATCGTACAAGTGCAACCCGACGAAACAGCGTTCTCTGGTCCTTGGTGCAAAACACACAGACACACCCAACCAGAAATAGCACATACATACAGACAAACAATACATATGTAGGACAAGTATTTCATCTATATAAATAAATATTGTTTCATGACCGGTCTTGGAGGGTTAGTGTGAGCAGTTCTTTTGGTTGTTCAGCATTCTCACTGCCCATGGAAAGAAGCTGGTGGGGCTGGCTCTGATCCTCCTGTATCTCTTCCCCGATGGGAGCAGCTAAAAGATGCTATGTGCAGGGTGGAAAGGTTCCTCGATGATTTTGTGCGTCCTCTTCAGACAATGAATCCGGTAGATCACATCGATGTGTGGGGGGGGGGGGGGGTGCGGGGGGGGGGGGAGGGGGGACCAGTGATCCTTTCTGCCACTTTTATGGATGAAAGTCAGCACCTATGACTTGGTCAACCATGCAGAACATAAATAAAAAGACAGGATGCTTTTGTTTTAACAGAACTACCCCCTGCGATTGCCCTGAAACTTTGGAGATTGGACTGGGTGAGATTTATTCTGCAGATTACACCTTTCTGAGGAAAGGTCACACACTTTGTGGGATGTATAAACTCCCAACATATAGGCCTTTCTATTAGTAATTTAAACCTTATTGCCCTGTGAGATGGTTCCCTGTTATAGCATTGTGCTACTGTATTTGGAAGCTGTGGACAAGCTTGAAATCAAACAGTGTTCTTTAAAGCAGAATGTATCGCATTAGTTATGGGAATAAACAATATAGGAACATCAAAACATGGCATGGTTAAACATTCATCATAATTGTGCGGACAACAATTTGGAATTGAGAGGTGATTGAAAATGGGATCCCTGTGCCTTCCTAAACACAGGAAACTGGAGATGCTGGAATCTGAAGTGGACAGGAGGAACTCAGCAGGTTGACATTTTTCATCAGTGGGAGAAAAGAGCGAGGTCAACATTTCAGGTCAAAACACTTTATTAAGGTTGGGGATGTGGAGGAGAACCTCCTAAGAAGGGGCCAAAGTGGGAGGGACCGGACAGGGCCCCTGTTTGATTGGTGAACCAGTTGGAGGAGATGATGACCGAGTAAACTGATGGTTCTCAACCTTTTTCTTTCCCCTCACATTCCACTTTAAGTATTCCCTATGCCATCGATGCTCTGTGATGAGTAAGGGATTGCTTAAGTGGGTGGAAAGAACATTTTTGAAAACCACTGTCTTAATTATCCCTAATTTTCTCATTATGTGGACAGTTTCAGAACTCCAAAGGAAATGGGCCAATGACAATTTTTCTCAAGCGAAATATTTCAGTTACAATTGGGTCTAGAGCAGTGATTCTCAACCTTCCCTTCCCACCCACAGACCACCTTAAGCAATCCCTTCCTAATCACAGAGCACCGCTGGTGTAGGGATTACTTAAAGTGAGTGGAAAGAAAAAGGTTGAGAACCACTAGAGTAAATCATTCTAAAATATTTACGTATATTTATTTTAAAGTATATCTTCATGTGTATATGTGATTCTTATGTATGTATAGTGAGTGTATGTGTTAGCACCGTGGCCCAGAGAAATGTTGTTTCATCAGGTTGTATACGTACAGCCAGATGATAATAAACTTGAACTTTTAATCCAAATAAAGGATAGTCATTTATTGCTAAGAATGTCTTCTGGCTGAACACAACTTGAACATCAATTGGGTGCTGTTATTTTTGAAATGACTTTCTCTGGGATTGGCGCATTTAGTTTTACCAGGTATTGAATTACTGTCTATACTGAATATGTATATACACACCAATCTATTTGGACAGTTTTCTACTCTAAGGCCGACTTTGGATTGGAGTCATCGCTCCTACATCCCTCCACTGTCACTACCCTTCTATTGCCCTCTACTGCTCCTTTCACCCCAACCCTCTTTCTGCTCCCATTCATCCTGGTGCTCCACATAGATTTTAGACCACCTCCCCAAAACTGACCACCCCCCCAACCTGACAAAAGTAAAACACGAAGGTCTGCAGACACCATGACTGAAGTAAAACCCAATGTCAGAGAAACTCAGCAGGTATGATATAGCAATGATAAAGATACATAACCAACGTTTTGGGCTTGAGCCCTTCATCAAGGTGTGAGCAAAATGTAGACTGGTGCCCAAAGAAAATGGAGGGTGGGAGGGGCAGGGAGAGGAATACAGGCCCACAGACAGGAGGTAATAGGACTTCTCTGGTTTCTGGACCTCCTGGACAGTAAAGATGCATTTATCAGGATGCCCTTTCTCACCAACAGTTTGGTATTTAACACCATCATCTCCTCAAAACTGATTAGCAAACTCCAAGACCTGGGTCTCAACACCCCATTGTGTATTTGTATCATGGATTTCCTCACCTCCAGACCATATTCAGTGAAGATGGTAAGAACGTCCCCTCCACAGTATCCATCAGTATCAGAGCACCACAGGGCTGTGTTCTTAGCCCCCTGCTCTACTCACTCTGCATCTACGAGGGTGTAGCTCCATACAACAATAATATCATCTAAAATTTGCCAACAATTTCATGGTAGTGGGTTGAATAAAGGAAGGGGATGAGTCAGCGTACAGGATGGAGATTGAAAACTTGGCTGAATGGGGCACCAACAGCAACCTTTCCCTCCAAAGCTAAGGAGCTGATTGTTGACTTCAGGAAGGGAAAGCCAGAGATTTACAATCCAGTGATCATTGGGGGATCTGAGGTGGAGAGAGTGAGCACATTAAGTTCTTGGGAGTCACTACCTCGGAGGATCTTTCCTGGACACAACACACCAATGGCATCGTGAGCAAAGCACGTCAGTGCCTCTACTTCCTCAGACGTTTGCAGAGGTTTATTATGACACCAGAAACCTTGTCCAATTTCTACAGGTGTGTCGTGGAAAATGTGCTGACCGGCTGCACCATGCTTTGGTATGGGGATGCCAATACCCCTGAGCATAAAGCCCTCCAAAAGGTAGTGGATGAAGCCCAGGACTTCACAGGTAAAAACCTCCCCACTATCAGGAACATCTCCAGGGAACACTGCCGTCAGAGAGCAGCAGCACTCATCAAGGATCCACACCACCCAACACACGCTCTGTTCTCAGTGCTGCCATCAGGAGAGTGGTATAGTTGCCACAAGAATTGAAAGAGGTCTACAAGATTATGAGAGGCATAGATAGGGTGAACAGTCAGCACCTGTTTCCCAGGGCACAGTCAGAAAAGGGCATCTGTACAAAGTTAAGGAGGGAAGTTTAATGGAGACGTCAGGGGTAAGTATTTTTACACAGTGAGTTGAGGGGGCCTGGAATGCCTTGCCTGGGGATGGTGGTGGAAGCTGAAACATTGGGGGAATTTAAATGACTTAGACAGACACATGGATGAGAATAAAATAGAGAGTTATGGGGTAGGGAGGGTTTGGTATTTTTGGGGGGGGGGGGGGGCAGGGAATATTTGAGTCAGCACAACTTTGAGGGCCAAAGGGTCTTTACTGTGCTGTATTGTTGTACCTTCTATGTTCTATATTCTAAGACTCGCACGAGCAGGTTCAGGAACAGCTACTGCCCCTCCACCATCAGACTCCTCAACAACAAACTCAGCAACTCACTTAAGAACTCTTTCTTTTATACTTTATTGATTTGTTTTAGTTCTCTCTGTATTGCACAGTCAGTTTGTTTAGACTCGTTATCTGTTTGTGTTCTTTATTTGCTGTGAACCATTTTTTTCGTACTATTAATAAGTGGTCATTCTGCCTCGCCTGAAGAGAAAAGAAAGAATCACAGGGGTGTATGTGATGTCTCTGGCAATAAATCTGAATCTGGAACAGCACACTATATATAGCAAAGGTAAAGATACGTAGCTAACATTACGTATCATTTGGGTTTAGAGCCTTTCATTAAGTTATGAACAAAATGTAGGCAGGCGCCCGAACAAAATGGTGGGTGGGAAGAGCACAAGCCCAAGGGCAGGAGGTAATAGGGCTTCTCCCCTCTCCTTTCACAGAGCTATCCCCCTTCCCCTGTTTGCTGGTGTGTCCTCCTTCCCTTATCCACCTATTACCTCCTGCCTGTGGGATTGTGGTCTTCTCCCTGCCCCTTCCTCCTCCCACCATTTTGTTTGGGTGCCTGCTGACATTTTCTTCTGGCCCGTCCATCCCCAACTCGACCTACAATGGGAACCCCATCCATCTGGGATTCAGCCCCTCCCCGCCTTTGTCCTATGGCACATGTTGCTGGAATTGGGAAAAGGAAATGCTCCGAAGCCAAGAACATGAGCTGTGGTGGCAGGTTCGCCCACCTTGGCCGTACTTGCAAGAGCCGGTCGAGTCTCCCCATCACTGAGGGGGAGGGACTACAGGCAGTCCCCAAGGTTATGAAAGAGTTGTAAGGCAGTACAGATACTTACAGTTCTTATTTAGCATTTTTGAGGTAACATTATACTGATTTATATGCACGCACGAATTGGGGAACAGCCCGTTTGTAAGTACAAGTTGTTCGTAATCCGGGGAAAGTCCATACATTTGATTGCAGGAGCTCATGATTGTGTTTGTGACTCCATCACACAGGGAAAATGCACAAAGTGGGCAGGGTTATGAAGGCTCATTTGGAAGAATGGGTGTGGACTTGAGGGGGGGATTGTTGGTGGCCAAGATTATTTCCAAAGAGGACCAATCTTAACTACATCGCACAAATAATGCGCCTCTTGCCTTTTGTGCAGAATGGATGTACACCAAAGCTTGTGCCATTTGTTACCCAAACTCTGACAACGGGTGTGCCAGTGCCCCAGAAGATATTGCTCTCTGTGTGGGGAGATCCAAGAACCTGAGTCAGCAAGGCACCTGAACTCCTTCCGAAAGCAGCCACTAACTCTCCCGATGGCCCGTCTCACAGCAGCGAAGCTGGCGGCCTGGGAGCATGGCCTTAAATACGCAATTGTTGGGGGCCGAGCAACCGTGCAGTTCGACGGGCCGAATCATCGTCCTGGTCGGTTGGTACAAGATGGCATGTGGCCCCCCTTTTCCCTTCTCAGGAGAAGCCTACATTTGGTGACATGCGCTGCTGGGGAGATGTCGCTGCTTCCTGGTTGCAGGCAGCGGCTCTGCAACGCTCTGACGTCACTCCCTTAGACAAGTGCGTCCCAGGCAGGAAGTGGGTCATCCCCCAAAAGCAACGCGAGAGATTCAAATAAAGTCAGTTACTGGTTCACCCTCGTGTTGAGTGCAGCTGCTACACAATCAGTCGCTAGCTCATCTCCTGGATGACTTCAGCTAGAACTTGAGGTCACCCTTGTGGATGAGCTGGGATTAACTTTTGAAATGAACCATGAGTGCTTTCATTAGTGGTTTCAACCCATGAACTATCAATTATGAATGCCCGTAACTTCTAATCTGATGTTTGCTGCGCTCTGATCTTTCTGAGTTTCTCACACCATCAACCGTTGCTTTATTTTAATAGCAATGCAAATGGGAGACACACCCTTCTTCTGAAAACAAACTGGACCCTGCTTGGTTTCCAACAGACATTGTTTGGCTCTGGCGCCCGAAGAACTCTGCTTTAACGTTTACGGGTGCCTTCTCATGAAGCAGCCAAATTTAGTTGGTTTCTACTCCCACCCTGCTCTAAAATGTTCCATGGTTCCCGAGGGGTTGTACAACCCCTGGTGAGAATGGCTGGCCTACAGGACACTTCTTCAGCTTTACGTCCATTGGAATTCTAGATTTCAGATTTATTGTCAGATACAACCCCTGAGATTTCTTTTACCTGCGGCAGAATTACCACTAATCGGTAGTGCAAAAAATACTGTACACAGCGTAAACATGTATACAAACAAAGTACTGTAAACAGATAATAAATGTAAACAAACTGACTGTGCAATTTTTAAAAAATCACTGAAGTGCAAAAGTAAGAGAACTTAAATGAGTCCTTGATTGAGTTTGTCATTGAGGAGTCTGATCAGGTATCAAGTATCAGTTTATTTGTCACCATTAACACCATTACAATATTAAAATGACTTAATGTTCCCCTGACCCGGTTCAAAAATGGCCTCACAATGCAACATACAATCAATTTTCAGAAACCAGGCAATGGGACAAGGTTGAGCTTGATGTTACAAAAACCTGCCAGTTATAGGTGAAAAGGACGTTCCCTGAACCTGAGGGGCTGCTGGGGACTCTGTTCGCTCAGTCATCAACAGGTTTCCGACCCCCTCACAGATGCTAAGTTCACCAGTGGCTGGGAAACCAACTACCGCCCAGTCATATGTTCACGCGGTCCGAGCCCTCCGGCGCCATCCTTCCCGTGAGGCCCAGACACCATAGGCTTAAAGTCATCCATATCATCCATGGGGCCTGCCACGTCTCTCTCAACCTCTGAGCCTGGCACAGCTCCCCCACCTTCAGTTGCCGTCTCCGATTTTGCTGCTCGTCCTTCCACTTAGCCCGACAGTAGACACTTCTGATGCTTTCAGAGAACCAAAGAACTGCTGCCTCCAGCATCGCAGCAGTTCGGCATCTTCCACTCTGACTCAGTCCACTCCGATGATGACCGCTCCACTCCACTCCCTCCCTTTTATACTGACACTCAGCTTCTTCCTCCAGTCCTCCAATGACCTTGTTATTGGCCATTTAAAAAGATTACGCAGGTGGATGTGACTCTGTCAGTCACCTGGGTTGGCCCCACTGACCAGTAGTGGGGTATAAATCCCAACACATGGAGCTACTGGGTCTCTTTTTCCCAAGGAACGAACCTGAGCTCCACTCCAAGTCATGGGCCAGAGCTGACGATGGAGAATCAAGATCAAGGTGTGTGCCAGTACTGGGTGTAGGGCTCTGTGGTGCCACACCATTCATCTTTTCCCTTATTAAATGTCGGGGCCATACCTGCACTAGGTTGAGGGGTGGTAGATACTGTTGTTGCATTTTCCTCTACTGTACATCTCTATTTAGCATGGTTTATAGTTAGATTAGTTTCATACAATGCGATTGCTTTCTGTACTCTGTGAGCATGCATGAGTGAGTGTGACTCCCTTTGGCGAATTTCCCTCAAGGGCAAATAAAAACTATTATCATATTTAAACTGTGTATGAACTCGTTGGCTTTTGGCCCCGTCAAACCTGCTCCTCACACAACACCACATGGGTCTCCTCTGGGTGCCCCCCCTCCCATTTTCTCCCACACTTCAAACACATGGGTTGGCCAGTTAATTGGCCAGTGTACAGGTGAGTGGTGGGATCCATGGAGGGTTGTTGGGAACATGGGGAGAAAAGGCCACACAGTTAGCGTAGCGGTTAGTGCAACACTGTTACAGCATCAGTGACCGGGAATTGAGTTCGAATCCCACACTGTCTGGAAGGAGTTTGCATGTTCTCCCCGTATCTGCGTGGGTTTCCTCCAGAGGCTCCCAGTTTCCTCCCATCCTTCAAAATATACTGGGGTTGTAAATCAACTGGGTGTAATTAGGCAACCCCAGGCTCATGGGCCAAAAGGGCCAGTAGGTCTAAATAAATAAATTAAAGAGGTCACATGGAAAATGAGTAGGGAATGGGATTGCTCGAAGTGAGCTAGAATAAAATATGGCATGAAATTCTATCCAGATTCCATTAAAAGTCAGAATCTCTTCTGGTGGTATTCTCTGTTTACAAACATTATTTGTACAGGATGTTCCTACTGTGCTGGCTTGGACTTGAATGTCAGTGAGACAGAGGCCAGTCCAAGGATGGTGTTGAAAGCTATGCAATATTGATTAAAGTCAAGCCAACTGGGACTGCCCAGAGAACGTGGTGAGATCAGACTTGGTACCTGGCATCTGGCACTACCAATTATTACCCAACAGCAGAAAGTTTTAAATATATTTCTCTCAAGAAGAAATTAATTGCAATTCCGGATATTCCAAATAAACAATAATTACTGTTAAAAATAGCACTAAGCTTGTTTTTATATCGGGAGGAGAGATGGAGAACACGCTGTGGGTGGTACCAGGGTGGTCAGAGAATGTACTAGCTCACATTGCTGTGCTTTGTGTGGTTCTGAGGGCCTCTTTAATGTTATCTTAGTCACTTCTTGCTCAAAACCCACAGACAGATTGTACTTCAACAGCAGTAATTTTGTGGTATCTGGTTCCAGGCCTACCCTTGAAATTCTTCGTCCCTTGTTGGGACAGCCTACTACTTAGGCCAAACCATCTCTGCACAACTAGACTTTTGTTGTTTCTCATTAATTCATGTATAAACTAGATGAAGGTTGATGAACCTTCAGACTTCCCACCTCAAAAAATATTCATTCTCGACCATCTAGATAAGGTGGAGAGGGTGCAGAGAAGATTTATGAGGATGTTGCCTGGCTTACAACATCTAGAGTAT
The DNA here is from genome assembly GCF_036971445.1 of Narcine bancroftii. Classification (NCBI taxonomy): domain Eukaryota; kingdom Metazoa; phylum Chordata; class Chondrichthyes; order Torpediniformes; family Narcinidae; genus Narcine; species Narcine bancroftii. The sequence goes on from NC_091470.1 coordinate 172,303,898, forward strand.
GGAGAAAGATTAAAGAGACTGGGACTTTATTCATTAGAACGTAAACGGCTGAGAAGGGATTTGATAGAGGTATTTAAAATTATGAAGGGAATAGATAGACTAGATGTGAGTAGACTCTTTCCCTTGAGGGCTGGGGAGGGCAGAAGTTAAGGTTAAGGGGGCAAAGCTTTAGGAGAAATGTTAGAGGATGCTTCTTCACACAGAGATTGGTGGCAGAATGGAATGATCTTCCAGAGGAGATAGTTGCGGCAGAGTCCTTTCTGCCATTTAAGAGCAGGTTGAATGTGTACATGGATATGAGGGGGTTGGAGGGCTATGGATGGAGAGTGGGAGGAGGAACTAATGAACTTGCTCAAGTGAACCGGCGCGGCGTCGAAGGGCCGATATGGCCTGTTTCCACGCTGTAAACTGTTATATGGTTATAGAGCAGTGTGGTGGAACACTGGTTACTAACTGGAAAAGGATCTTGTGCAGGGGAGGGTGGTATAGAGGGTGGATCTTTGTGACACTTGCCTGACCTTTTCAAATGATGAACTTTACCAAGAGTCTCACGGTTCCCCAACACAGGGGACTGAGGGAGAGCAAAAAGAACCTGGTGAGAAACTCAACAGGTCGAACAGCGTCAGTGGCAGAGGAATTGTCGACGTTTTGGGTCTAAACCCTTCATTGAGGCAATAGGCCATTTGTCTCCAGATGAAGGAAGTCAAGTCAAGCCAAGTTCAAGCATATTGTTACCTGATTGTGCAAGTACAACCCAACGAGACAGGGTTCCCCAGTCCTCGGTGCAAAAAACACGCAGATACACAACCAGACATAACATGCATACAGTCAGACAATACATATGCAGGACAAGTATTCATATATACAAATAAATAAATATTGTTTCATGAATATGAGTGTCTCAGATGATTAGTGTGAACAGTTCCAATTAGCATGAGCAAAAAACAATCAGACTCACCCCTACCCGCCTCTTCCAGTTACTGTGAAGTAACCAACCCAACCCCATTCATACTTCATTCTCCGAGAGCTGTAAACAAACATTTGAATAATAAATAAATAATGTCACGCCTGTATGGCTCATTGAACCTGTGCTGATCCTTTTCAAGAGTAGCCTTGGTGCCATGCTGTGTATACGTTGGATTTCCTTGAATTCAAGCAACCAACTGCATCTTTGACTTCTCGAGCTTGGCTGTACAGCCCTGGTTTTGACTGTGTGGTTTAGTCCCAGAAAACCCACAGAGTCAGGCAGTCTAGTGAAACACTCTAAAAGTACAAATGGAATTAAGGAGGATCATTATCACGGAACCCAGCTATTTCCTGGCCAGATATTAGTAAATGACCTCTGTTGCTTTCTTTGACCCAGGTCTGGTAAAAAGCAAAAGCTTTAACTCCAGGATTTACTCAGTCACTGAATTCAATCTCCTCATCTCAGTCATGGCCTCGAGCCACCCTTGCCCTAACGCTGGCTTTCTTACAAGCGTGTGATGACTTAGCTCCGAGCTAAGTGTCCTCATTAATCAATGGGTGACGCGGTTAGTGCGACGCTATTGCAGCGCCAGTGACCAGGGTTCAAAACCGGCGCAGTCTGTGAGGATTTTGTGCATTCTCCCCGTGTCTGTGTGGGTGTCCTCTGGGTGCGCCAGTTTCCTCCACCCTGCAAAACATATTGGGAGTTGTAGGCCAATTGGGTGTAATTGGGTGCATGGGCTTGTGGGCCGGAAGGGTCTGCTACATGTCTAATTTTTAAAAAAAACTAAATTTAAAAAATTTTAAAATTGCACCTTAAAATAGATCCAATTTCAACTTTCATCTTCCCTTATGCCTTATCACACCCATGTCTGTTCTGTTCATTGGACTTGGTTGACTGTACATTCCCTACGACTGTACATCCACACAGTTTCATTCTGCTGGCCTTGCTTAAACCGTTCCCCACAGCACCAATGCACGTCCCAGCAAGGATGGTTCACCCTGTTCCTCTTCCATTTTAATTTCATCTGTAAAATAATTTCTGGTTTGTTATCCGTCTTCTGCACCTTGTCTCTGATGTTCCCTCTGTGTCCACCCCCCCCCCACCCTCTGCTCTCTCTGCAACTTAAAACCCACCCGCCTTCCTCTTCTCCAATCTGATGAAGCGCCTCGATGCAAAACCCCGACTTTGTTTCTACTCCAAACGTGCTGCCCTGACCTGAGGAGGGCTTCCCCCTTTTTCCTTCAGGTTTCCATGGGCTGCAACTCCAGCAACCCCCACCCCTCCCCTTCTTCCTTCTGAACATTGGGAAAGCAACAGGAATTTGAAACCAGTGTCAGTTCTCTGTTGCGGTTCAGGCTATTTGGGGAGATGTTGAGACTCAATATTCAAGATCTACGTACATGGCTCGACACGATTTTTCGAAGTTATGCTGTTATGATAGAGAATCGCATTCTAATGAAAATACTGTATCTGTACATAGTCACTTGGTTCTATAGTTTTACAGTTCACTACATGGTGGTTGGTGTCGGTGTCACTGACATTATCGGTTATCGCTGATGGATCCTTTGGCTGATGCTATATTTCATGATTAAAAATTGATTTTTCAGTGTGAAATAAATGGTATTCAACATTTAATTATTGTACTGACAATAACCACACCAGCAGTGTGAGTATAAGATAGCCTTAATAAACTAATATGGACACTAATAGGTCTTGTCTCTCTACAAGATGAACCTGGAAGGCTAGACTGTAGCTCTGGACTGCTTTATAGACAAGGTCACCGGGATGACCCCTGGTGACCTAGTGGTGTAATTACATATCACCACATTCACCCCCCTTTAAAAAATTGTTATTCCCCCACCACCCGTCCCTTGTTCGTCTTGCAGAGAGACAAGACCTCTTAGTGTACATATTAGTTTATTACATTGTACTGACAATAACCACACCAGCAGTGCGATTATAAGACAGCTTTAATAAACTAGTATGTACACTAAGAGGTCTTGTCTCTCTGCAAGATGAACCTGGAAGGCTAGACTGTAGCTCTGGACTGCTTTATAGACAAGGTCACCGGGATGCCCCCTGGTGACCTAGTGGTGTAATTACATCTCACCACAATTATAAAATAAGCTTTGCTTTAGATAGCTGTAGGCTAGGGTAAGTGGTTCGAGCACGTTTAAGTTAGGCTAGGCTATGATTTTCGGTAGGTGCTGTATTCTTTATCGACACGATTTTTCCACTTACGATAGGTTTATCGGAACGTATCCCCATCACAAGTTGAGAAGCACCAGTATTTTATTGTCATGTAATAAAATAGAAAATGTGTTATGACTCGAAATTCCTTTTGGTTGACCATAAGGCAGACAAAGATCTGCCATTAGCAGAAATTGCCCAGCCAGAGAAAGAGAAGCAAAAGAGAGCCCCCCCCTCCCAGGCCCATGGCTTCACCTCCAGTGTTCCCGCAGCCTCCACAGCAACACAGCCTTTGGTCTAAACCATCAGCAACTCGAGACCCAGATGCACACACCTCTGACACGACTAAGAAGCCACCAGCGGCCTCTCGCATCCCGGTTCTGATACTTGGTACCCCTTCAGCCAGTCTCGAGCCTGTCTCCAGCAGTTCGCAGCCTGCACGGGTTCCTCATTTCAAGTCACCAGCAGCCCGCCTCCTGCGTTCATCAGCCTCAGGGCCCCTCATTGGTCTGCCACCAAGGTCACTCTCTAGTGGGTTTTCTCCACTGCTTCTCTTTCAAAAAAAAAAGAGGGGGGGCTTCTCCCCATTTTCTGGTGCCCTGCAGCAGCTTTCTGCTTCCCCAGAGTCTGCAACCCCTCTGGCTGCTGCTAATCAAAGGCACCGCCATCTTGTGCACAGACCTTGCGTTCATGGGATTTTAACATGAACCAATGTCAGCTCCTTTAACAGGCCGTTTAACAGAGTTGGTGGTAGTCAGACTGGGCTCCACATTCCCCACTCTCTGCAGCTGTTACAGCAGTTCCAGTAGTGTTGCTATTTTTTTCCCAGGATAGGTATTATTCAAACATTTCTCGCCCAGTGCAAGAAACACTGGGACTCTCCAAACAGAGAGAGCACACATCTCAATCCACTGCCAAGGGCAGAAACATTTGAGTACACATTTTAGGACAGGGCTATTGATGGAGATGAATATAAGAAAGGGTTGTAGCGGCCCACTAACCGGGAAGCAGCCAGGAAAACAAAATGGCTGACAACCGTGCAGACTCCGCGGGGGCCAAAAATCTTTTTTCCCAGGTGACCACATGCACAGCGGGAAACAACAACGACCAATGGCGGGAACGCCACCCAATCAGAGATTGGCACTGCTATGACATCACTCCTGTCGTCAGCAGTGGAGACAGAATATGAGCAGAGCTGCCAGTGCAATAAATCAATCTTCGACTTCAACTCCTCGTGTGGGTGTCCTCTTTCCACACTTTGCGGTAGCGTGCACATGCTATGTTGGCTACCCCAACAGGTCTAACTGCTAGTTGGACCTGAAGATGAAGGAACACGCAGTTTCATTGAAGTTGCCAACTTTCTGGGCATCGCAGCCACACTTGTAGTTCGAACAGTTCCACCTTCAACAGATTACTGACCACAACACACGTTACTACTATGTGGTGAGCTCGCTCGATGAGGAGAAGGCAGCAAGGGTTGTTAATTTCCTAAGGCAGCCTCCAGAGCAAGACAAATACGATGCCCTCAAGGAGCTATTAACCTGCCCCTTTGGGATCTCACGAATCCGTCTGATTGTTCCATATGGACATTTTGGAGGACAGGGCCCCATTCACCCTCATGAGCGAGATGTTCACCCTCACTGAGGGACACAGGCCTTGTCTGTTCTTCGAGCAGATTTTCCTGGAGCACCTGCCCGAGGATATCTGACCCTAGCTCACTGACGAGGAATTCAGTGACCCTAGGAAAGTCGCAGCCTAGGCAGACGTGCTCTGGAGAGAGAAGAAAGAAAATGGTGTCTCAGTGGAGCAGGTCACTAGCCCCGCACACAGCCAACAACAAGGTCACAGCAAACAGAAGGCAAGTGGATCCCCCGCCCGACCCAACAGTATTGTTACTATCACCAACGATGGAGTGCAACGATGCCCCCCACCCTGTGCATTTCAGGGAAGCGTCATAGCCAATTAATGGCTGAGACGGTTGGCCAACGTGACAGCTTCCTCCACATGTGGGACTCTCTGTCAGGAAGGCACTTCCTCATTGACATCGACACCGAAATAAGTCTCCTTTCCCCTCGGCCTGTGACACCTGGAATGGCAAACCAGGCCCAGCACTGAGGCCAGCGAACAGCACCACCATATGAATGTCCAGCACCAGCACCATCCCCCTCCGCTTTGGCAGCAACCAGTTCACATGGACATTCACGATTGCGGCTGTGGCGCAACTGCTCCTGGGGTCAGATTTCCTGTGATTCTACTGCCTGCTGGTGGACCTTAATTGGCGGCGATTGGCGCACGCCGGGACTTTTCAAATCACGCCCCTGGGAGAAGCCAAATTACCTGCCCCCCCCCACCTCAATTCCATTACACTACCCAACAACGCATTCATGTGGATCCTAGTGGAGTTCTCTTCAATGGTGGTGCCACAGTTTTATTTCTTTTCAAAGAATGAAAGAGAAATATGATATATCTTCAAATCTCTTTTTTCTTATTATCATATTAAAGCCTTACTGTTGGATAATTTTGGACGTACTTTATGATTATCTAGATGATCTAAGTTTGAAATTTTACTTACTGAAGATGGCAGGAAGGGATTTATATCTGAGATGTATGCTTTATTACAGAATAAAATGCTTAAGCCGGATATTCATAAATCTAGATTAAAATGGGAGAAAGATTTAATTATATGTATTTCTCAGGATGATTGGATGAATTTATGTTTTTATTAAATCCTGTGGTATTCTTGTTGGGTAATATGAAGAGGTTTAGTTTAGAATTGAAATTAAATAGATTTCAAATTGCTTTTTTGAGATTGGCATTAACTGTGGCTAGAAAATGTTTGGCAATTACTTGGAAAAATGAGATTGATTTGAGCATTCAGAGATGGCACATGGAGTTGAGGTCTTGTATTCCATTGGAAAAGATAACATATAATTTACATAATAATTATTCCTTTTTTTGTAAAACTTGGAGCCTGTATTTGGATTATATGGGGTTCAATTATTAAATCCCCTTCCCGTACATTAGTGGTTTTGCTCCAAACCATGATAATTAACTGATGAATTTTTATGTTGTGATTTCCTCTTTCTTGTATTTTTCTTTTTGGGGGTAGATTAGAGGGGGATGGGAAGAGGTGGGTGGTTAGGGAAGGGGGTGGTGGGTTGCAGGGGATTTGTTTTTTTTAAAATATCATGTATGTATTTTGTGTCTTTTTTGTGTTGTATGTTTAACATATGCATCTTGATATAATAAATACAACTTTCAAAAAAAAAGCAAGGAGCGCTCTCGTTTCTGAGGTGATAGTTGATGCTCTCAGGTCTTTCACCCTTTTGATGAATGGAAACAGAGTAGTAACAGGCTTAAGTACCATTCTTGATTCTTGGTGAACAAGTCGGCTCCCACTGTGTGCCACGGCCTGGCAGGTACTTCTGTGGACATCATTTCATCTTTTTGTTGTGTGTTTCTGATGATGCTTTCGGATATCTTCTTCGTCTGGATCTCATAATTGACAGAGATTAATTGCAACTCCCGGCAGCTATCCAGACCTAGAATTCTTGGTCCATCTGCATATACCACGTAGAATGTACAGAGGATGTTCTTTCCCTTATGGCAGCCATTGATCTTAGTTCTCCCCAGCTGCTTGATCATAGATCCACCATAAGCCGTTCATGTGACATTTGCTGTTTCCAGTTCACCGTCTTTTGGATACCCTTTTATTATGTTCTCTGGGAACATCTGGCGGTAGAGTCTGAGTGGAAGGATGTTGTTTTGTGATCCAATATCCAGCTTCACCTTTAGGCTAAATATCATAGGCTTGTTCTGGATTGTCCTCTGTATTTGGATCCTTGTGTGCAACTTGCTTCCTTCCTTCATCTCACCCGACATCTGGTAAAGGTGTATGGATTCTATGTCCAGTATTGGGGTGTCAGAGTTCTCATTGTTATTTCCTTTTATATGGTGGATCTTCTCCTTGTCTTTTTTCTTCACTGGTATTACTGTTTTCTTCATACCAGACTTGCACGTCTTCGCCCAGTGGTTTGCTTTACCACAGGCTCTACATTCAGAACCATATGCGGGGCCTTTTTTTCGGTCATTGAAGGGGTGTTGTCTGCCGCACTTCCTGCAGGTCTTGGGAGTTTGCACTTTTCAATTCTGTTCTCAACCCTTCTGTCTCTTTGTTGTGGGTGGGTCTGCATTTATAGGGATTTAATTTGTGTCCTTGTGGATTCGAGGGCTCTGGCTGTATCTATAGCTTCAGCAAGCTTCAAGTTATCCTTCCCTATAAGAGGCTTTTGCATTTCAGGAAGGGCACTCCCCCATATTAGTTGATCAACTCATCTTTCCTCTATAGCCTTACATCTGCATTTTGCAGCAACAATTTTTAGTCCAGTGAGGAAGTTATCAACAGTTTCATCAGTCTCTTGCTTTAAGCCTTGAAATTCATAGTGTTTAATTCTATGATTAGACCTGGGTTCAAGGTGAGAAGCAAACTTTGCAAATATCTGCTCTGAATCATTTTTATCCACCACTGTAAGCTCCCGGCGATTAAATAAGTCAAGGCCTCATTCCCCTGTCCAGAGAAGCATATAACTGACCTTCTCTGCTGTGGCATTTTTAAAATAGCTTTTGAAGGCTGCTTTGCACCTCTTCTGAAACTTTTTAAGCAATTCAATCTCAGCTTCCCCGTCCATCACTGGGGTGAACTGCTGTTGCTCCAACCATATTTTTTTAGTAACTTTTTTTCTCTTCTTACCCTTTGTATTTCAATGGCTTTATTCCTCTTCTCTTACCCACTGCCACCATGTTATGTCTCTGGAGTTACTTGGGCGGCTTCTTAAATAACTTAAAGATGCAAGATTCAAATAACAGAAGAGATTTTACTTATTGATGCCTTACACCATCTCAGGAAACCGTTCGCACATACATGTATACATACACCCTTTAGTGGTGCACTACAGTTACTACAGCAAAAAAGGTGTATTCTTACGCAGTTACAAAATAGTTCATATTAACCTGACTCTATAACAGCTTACTAACAGGAAAGCATTCTTGAATTTCCTTGTGTAAAAGCCCCGCTGAAATTATATAGTTACGTTTTGCTCAGGGTTCACTATCAATATATTGCAAGTTCTCCCAATTGTTGCTGTGTAATATGGAGATACCCTCCTTCCAGGTAGTTCTTAAAGAGACATGGAATCAGTTTGATTATTGCTCTAGTTGATGCTGCCTCAAAGGGGTGCAATTAATAGTGCTACTATAGCTGCCCGCATGTGGAGACATGGAACAGCCCGCAAAATGGCCAATGAACATGGCGACCTCGTGGCACTGGCCATCATCCCAGGAGACCTCCACACGGAAGGAAGATGGGGAACTCTGGATTGGCTGCTGCTCCAATGACACGGGGCCCTGACATCAGGGCCTGGGGCCCAAAGAGCGCAATGGCCAGTGCAATAAACCAGTCTCATTTTCCAAATCTATGGTGTTCGTGTCACTCTTCTCCACACTTGTGTAGTGCAAACACTACATTGGTGACCCCGACAGGACCAGAAGATGATGGATCAAGTGGAGCCAGTGAGCATCCTCTCAGGCTCCCAACATTCTGGGTGTCGCAGCCAAACATGAATTTTGAAAATGGCCAAGGCTCAGTTCCATCTTTGACACATCACGGACGACGACACCCACTACTTCTACGTCATGAGCTACCTCGATCAGGACACAGCGGTAAGGGTCGTAGATATCCTTTGGCAGCCTCCCGGAGTAAGGCCCTCAAAAAGCTACTACCCTGCACTTTCGGGCTCTCCCGGCACGAGCGTGCCACCTGATTGCTGCACATGGAGGGATTGGGGGACAGGGCCCCATCCGCCCTAATGAGTGAGATGCTCGCTTTAACCGAGAGCAGATCTTTCTGGCACAGCTGCCTGAGGATATCTGACTCTTGCTCACGGATGAGGACTTCAGTGTAACCTCAGAGGGTCACAGCCCAGGCTGACATGCTCCAGAGAGCAAAGAAGGATACCATTGCTGTCATACACCACATCAGTCCCACAAACAGCCACCCAGCGAGATCAAGGCCAGCAGAGAAGTGATAATACCCCAGGACAGCTATGCTACTATCATCGGCGATGGGGTGCAGAGCCAGTCGATGCAATCCACCATGCAGGTTTCCGGGAATCGTCCTGGCCAACCATCATTGATGGGTGAAGCAATTGGCCCATGTGATGGCTTCCCCCACGTCTCAGACTCATTGTCTGGCAGGCATTTCCTGGTGCCAAGATAAGTGTCCTACCCCACGCCTCAGAAAGCAGGGCCCAGCACTGAGGGCAACCAACAGCTCCTCTATTCAGACTTTTGGTACTCGCACCATCCCCCTTCGGTTTGGCAACAGCCGTTTTATGTGGACCTTCACCCTTGTGGCAGTGGCACAACTGCTCCTGGGGGCCGACTTCCTTCATGCCCACTGCCTGCTCATCAACCTCAAGGGACAACACTTGGTGCACACCGGAACTTTTCAGACTCTACCTCTGGGGGTAGCCACGCTGCCCATGCCCCAACGCACATGGACTCTATAACACTCCCGATCAATGAATTCGCCTGCATCCTGGCGGAGTTCCCTTTGATAGTGGTGCCACAGTTCTCCATGGCCGAGCCAAAGCACGGGGTAAGGCACCACATTCTGACTGAGGGGCCCCCCGCTCCACGCCAGGGCACGCCGACTCCTTCCCGAAATGCTCAGCCTAATGAAAGAGGACTTTAAGAAAATAGAGGAACTGTGGATTGTGCGGCGCTCTGACAATCCCTGGGCCTCTCCCTCCTCATGGTGCCCATGGGGTTGGAGACCATGTGGTGGCTATCGCCACCTCAACGAGGCCACCATATCTAAGAGTTTTCTGCCAACCTGCATAGGACACGGGTGATCGCCAAGATGGACCTCATCTGGGGGTACCACCAAATCCCTGCCAGGATGTCCCCAAAACTGCGATCATAGCCCTCTTACTAATCACTGAGTACCTATGGCATAGGGATTACTTAAAGTGGTACGTGAGTGGAAAGAAAAAGGTTGAGAACCACTGCCTTTAGATGTTTTGTGACCTGCTGGGTTTCCCCAGCATGTTTGTGTATTGCACTACAATCCCAGGCTGCCACCTGCTGGACCACTCGATCATCTCAAGCGAGAGTAAAAAGATTTCTATTTTTTGAGTGTTTTGAACAATTAAAATTAAGTCTCGTGATTTAAAGATTAACTCCAACTTAATTGCAATTTTAAATAATTTGCATTTGATTTTGAATTTCTAGTTCATTAAACTTAGTATTTTTAATATATTTTAAAAATGTTATTCATTTTAATAGTTTGTGAATATTTCCAACTGTTAAATTTTGTATTTTTAATTGAAATGTAAACATACATTAAATTTAGACTTACAGCATGGTAACTGGCCTTTTTCACCCACGAGTCCATGCCACCCGATTAGAATCAATTGACCTAAACCTCCGGTACGTTTTGAAGGGTGGAAGGAAACCAGAGCCCGCGGGGAAAGCCCACACAGACATGGGGAGCACATACAACCTCCTTACAGACAGCGCGGGATCCGAACCCTGGTCGTTGGGCTAACTGTCAGGCCTACCATGCAGCCCCATTGATCTAGCATTGAACTGACATTATGAATCGAAACATCTTCCCCATTACCTGGGTGGAGAACTGCTAACAAACTTCCAGCTTATTGTTGTCCATACACTGGAACTCCCCTCTTTATGCCTGTGTCCTCATGGTGAAAAATGCAGTGGAACCAAGTATAAGGTACAACATTTAAATTTAAATTTTGCCTTACAGTACAGTAACAGGCCCTTCCTGTGGCCCTCACATACACCTACTAACCCCGTACAATTTTGAAGGGTGGGAGGAACCCGGAGCTCACGAAGGAAACCTACGCAGACACATAGAGAACGTACAGACTCCTTGGAGACAGCAGTGGAATCAAACTGCAGTCACCTGCACTGTAACAGAACCTAGAACACTACAGCATAGTACAGGCCCTTTGGCCCTCAATGTTGTGCCAACCCATATATTCCTTTAAAAAGTACTAAATCCTCCCTACCCCATAACCCTCTACTTTTCTTCCATCCATGGGCCTGTCTAAGAGTCTCTTAAATGCCACACATGGTTCAGCCTCCACCACCATCCCGGCAAGGTATTCCAGGCCCCCATAACTCTCTGTGTGAAAACATACCCCTGAAGTTTCCCCTGAACCTCCCTCCTTCACTCTGTACAGATGGTGTTTGCTATTCCAGCTCTGGGGAAAAGGTGCTGGCTGTCCATCTTATCTACACCAACCATCATCAGTTTCCCATGATTGACTGCGATCTTCAAGAATTAAGAAGAAATTATAAAATTAAATCCACAGGTTTTATGCCCTGGTTACCGTTAGTAAATGGGCTAAGCTGGGGGGGGTTTTGTGGATGACGTTCTCTCCTTTTCTACCATGATACTGACAAGAGTGGTGCCTTATGCCTGAGAGTCACCACTTCTCGGGAAATTCTTCTGGGATGACTGTAGACCTTGTGGAATGATTGGCGGTGAAGGGATGACTTGACAATTCAAGCTGCCTTTACTTTTTCTAATTTCAGTGCCAGCGAAAGGACGTCTAACTACAGTTATGTCAGTGTATGGTGAATCTTGGCACATAAACTTGGCACATCAACATCTGTGTAGTGGAGAGAGTGGTGAGCACCAAGTACCTTAGAGCCCATTTAACAAATGACTTATCGAGGACGCTTAACATCTCTTCACTTGTCAGGAAGGTGAATCAGTAACTGCCTTTCCTGAGAAGGATGAAGTGGGCAAGGCTACCGGCCACCATTATGTCCACCTTCTATAGGAGCTCTATCGAGAGTGTCCTGGCCGACTGCATCATGGTTGCTGCAGAGAAATAGATTGGAGGTCAATCTACAGGACCATAGAGTGGCAGAGAGGATCACTGGAGCCTCTTTCCCTCCCATCGACGTGATCTACCGGGACCGTTATCTGAAGAGGGTGCGCCAAATCATTGAGGACCCCTTCCACACCACGCACACCACTCTTCAGCTGCTCCCATCGGGAGGAGATACAGGAATACCAGAGCCAACACCACCAGGCTAAGGAACAGCTTCTTCCCACAGGCAGTGAGAATGCTCAACGGCCAAAGGAACTGCTCACACTGACCATCCGAGACTCTCATATGTACAAAACAATATTTATTTGAATATATGACTACTTGTCCTGCATGTGTACAGTTTGTCTGTATGTGTGCTATGTCTGGTTGTGTGTCTGCGTGTTTTACACCGAGGACTGGGAGAATGCTGTATTTCATTAGGTTGTATTTGTGCAATCAGGTGACAATAAACTTGACTGGACTCGATAAACTGAACTGCTGGAGGATCTCAGCAAGGCAAGCAGCATTCATGGAGACAAAAGAACGGTTGACATTTTGGGTCCACTTGATTCACTTAGTTCTTCCATCAACATGTACTTTGCTCCAGATTCCTGCATCTCCGGTCTATTGAATCTGCTGGTGAGATCATCCCTGGGGCATTGTATACACATTTGGTCCCTTCCTGAAGATGGACACCCAAGCTTGAGGTGGAGGACAGGGAAGGTTCACCAGGAGTGACAGTTCTGCCATTTGAGGAAAGGGAATTGCCTGGGGGCCCACTTTTCACTGACCATGGACAGCTCGACCATTGAGGTCATCAAGAGTATCACATTCCTTGGAGTGCGCTTGGTGGAGAATCTCACCTGGACCCTTAACACCAGCTTCATAGCCAAGAAGCCCAGCAGTGCCTCTACTTCCTGCGAAGGCTGAGGAAAATCCATCTCCCACCCTCTATCCTCACCACATTCTACAGAGGATGTATTGAGAGCATCCTGTGCCACTGCATCACTGCCTGGTTTGGAAACTGTACCTCCTTGGGCTGCAAGACTCTGCAGAGGGTAGTGAAGGCAGTGGAAAAGATCACTGGGGGCTCTCTTCCTACCATGAAGGGCATCGACAACACTCGATGCAGGCGAAAGGCAATAAATGTGGTGAAACACTCCACATGCCCCTCATGTAAACTGTTCTCCCTTCTGCCATCTGGAAGGAGGTTCTGTTCTGCAGCACTTGGGCCCAGATGGGGCAACGGTTTTTTTCCCCCAGGCCATCAGGCTCCTGAATTCCCAGATCATATGTGGATAATGTACCGTGGACTTTAACTGTATACATCTTAATATTTTAATATTTCAATGTGTTTAATTTCTATTTATGTAAATCTGCTCCATGGTCCTGGAGAAACGCTATCTCCTCTTTACTGTGCGAGCATGGTATGAACGATAAATAAAGGTGATGACTTGAGTGAGTAAGGCCTCTATTCTTTCAAGTGTCATATAAGGTACAAGGACTGCCTAAAGAAATCTCTTGGTGCCTGCCACATTGACCACCGCCAGGGGGCTGATATCACCTCAAACCATGCATCTTGGCACCTCACAGTTCGGTGGGCAGCAACCTCCTTTGAAGAAGACCGCAGAGCCCACCTCACTGACAAAAGGCAAAGGAGGAAAAACCCAACACCCAACCCCAACCAACCAATTTTCCCCTGCAACCGCTGCAACCGTGTCTGCCTGTCCCGCATCGGACTTGTCAGCCACAAACGAGCCTGCAGCTGACGTGGACATTTACCCCCTCCATAAATCTTCATCCGCGAAGCCAAGCCAAAGAAGAAGAAGACATCATGGTAATAGACCCTTCAGCCCACAAGCCTATACTGCCCAATTGACGTACAACCCCAGTATGTTTTGAAGGGTGAAAGGAAAATGGATCCTCCGTAAAAACCCACGCAGACCTAGGGAGTCAGAGCCAGGTTCGAATCTGAAGTTTTGTGCTAAATGCTATACTAACCGTGATGCGTAATCTTTGAATGAAGTGCATGGTTCTTTTATTGTCACGTAAGATAAAAATGTTATATCCAAGATGTACTTTTGTCTGCCGTACGGAAAACAAAGAGTTGTCCTGAGCTTTGCCCAGTTCCCCCAACAATAAGAGAAAGAGAAGCAAAAGATAGTCCCATCAGAGTCCCATCATTCTCCGCCAGCCCTCCCGCAGCTTCTGCAGCCGCACAGACTCCTGTTCAAGCCATTGGCAGCCTGATCCAAGCCTCCAATGCTATCAAGAAGCCTTCAGGGCCCAAGGCCCTTTGGGAGACCTTAATGCCATCAGTACCCTCTCTGAATCTTGGTTCCAATACATGATTTCCATGAGTCCGTTTCAAGCAGCCCGTAGCCTATGTGGGTCCTTAACCACTGAGCCCCTCATTGTCCACTGCTGTGGTCACTTTCCAGTAAAATCGTCCCCCATGCTTCTCCTCAGCAGGAGTTGTTCCCCCATTTCTGGTGCCCTGTGCCGGTCTGCTGCTCCCCTGGATTCTGCATCCCTGATGGAACGCTGCCCACCACAGATGCTGACATCTTAGGCACAGACATCTGTGGTTGCAGGTTTAAAAAAACCCACCACCAGCTCCTTTAACAGGACTTTTAAAGCCTGTAGGGGGCCGTCAACATCAGGACCAGACAGTAGAACCCTGGGGAGCAGTGCTGGTTGGGTCTCCTGACCCCACATCACCGGAACCGCCCCGGCTTCAGCGCTACCATTACAACATCTCCAGCAGCATCGGCATTTTTACTTTGAGAAGTGTCCTCAGGGATATAGGAAGATGCAGGAAGCATCTCCTGGGTCAAACATCCAGGGCTGAATGGAGGAGATATTGCTTAATCCAAACCAGTGGAGGTTCAGTTACAGATTGAAATCAATCTGGAGAAATCGGAATATTAAGCAAAAAAGAGAGAAACAGCTTAGAGTCAAAAGGTTATCTAGCACAGAAATGGTTCTTCGGGACAACCTTTTAGCCCAGCTACACGAATCCTGTTTGCCTGCATCTTTCGATGCCTTGCGTAGTTAAATGTCTCAAAAACCCAGTCCTGATTGCTGGCGCTGTAGCAGCATCGCGCTTGCCACCACACTTACCATGTTGCTTAACCTTCGAATGAGGTTCAAGGTTCCTTTTATTGTCACCCAATAAAACATAAAAATGTAATGTACAAGATATACTTCAACTTTTGTCCACCGCCATAAGGTAAACAAAGAGTCACCGAGAGCATTGTCCGGCTCCCCCAACAAGAAAAAGAGAACAAAACGAGAGTCCCGTCATTCTCCTCCAGTGCTCCATTGAAACCATTGGCAGCCCGAGCTCCAGGTCCAAACCTCCAATACAATCAGGAAGCCTTCAGTGCCCGAAGCCCTTTGAGGAGTCCTTCTTCCCATTGGCGCCCTCTCAAATCTTGGTTCCAATGCCTCATTCCCATGAACCTGTCCCTGACAGCCTGCAGCATCTATGGGTCCTTCAACCATGCCTCCAGCAGCCCACAGCCTGTGTTCGTCATTCATTGCTGAGCCCTTCGTTGTCTGTACTATGGTCACCTTCCCTGTAGAATAATTTCCTATGCTTCTCCGTCCCAACAGAGGTTGTTCCCCTATTTCTGGAGCCCTGCTCCTCGCCCGGAGTCTGCAATCCCTTATGGGATGCTGCCTTGCACAGGTGCTGCCATCTTGAGCACAGGCCTCCGTGGTTGCAGGTTTTTTTTAAAAAAAGCCATCAGCTCCTTTAACGAGCCCTTTGAAACCTGTATGAATCCATCAGACCCAGGCAGTAGAACCCTGAGGAGCAGTGCCTGATCTCCGCAACCCGCACTCCCGGGTCTGCCCCAGCTTCAGCTCTGCCATCACAGCAACTCTGGCAGCGCTGGCATTTATTTTAGAAATGCCCTCAGTATTACAGGTAACAGGCCCTTTCAGCCCACAAGTCCACGCCACCCTATTACATCTACAACACCAAAAAAGAACCCAACCTACAACAGATTTTCGAGCTATCGTATATTAGAAATAAATTTTTATTGAAAAAAACACATTTAAAATCCCACTGTACAGTCATCGTACAGGTCCCAGTCTGTATCTGATGATTCAGCTTCTGCTTCATCGTCAGGGTCCCACAATAAATCATCCTTCATACCATCCACTGAACTTTTTGAAAAATTTCATCACCATCTCTACTCTCACTTTATCCCATGCTTTGATCGCGAAGTCACATCAAGTGACACAGCACGCGTTGCCCCACCTTTTGTCATTGACTTCTCTGCATCCAATTATTCCATTCTTCATGTAAATGGCTTGTTCAAGCTGCAAGAGAGACGTCAAACCACCTGAGGATAACAGCAATCACAGTATTATCTAGTGCTAATCTACTTTCAGTGTTCTCAGTTAAGTGGCTACGAAACTCTGTTCTTTGCCTGGCCGCCTGTTCCACACATTTTCTATCCATAGTTTTACACCATTTTCCTCTATCCATCCTTTTTCATGAAAGTGTACAAAAATACTTGCTGGGAATTTTATTTTAGGTTTAAGTTTGCGTTTGAAGATTACCATGGGTATTAGCCTCGTCCCATTTGTAGACTACTAGCATCAAACCGCACGAGGCAGAGTGCAGGTAAAACACTCGTTTTAATAGTGTACTGACAATAACCACACCAGCAGTGCGAGTTTAAGACAGCTTTAATAAACGAATATGAACACTAGGAGGTCTTGTCTCTCTACAAGACGAACCTGGAAGGCTAGACTGTAGCTCAGGACTGCTTTATAGACAAGGTCACCGGGCTGACCCCTGGTGACCTAGTGGTGTAGTTACATATCACCACAAATAGACTGGTGTACAGCTAGGTTTTGAGGCCTTGATCTTGCCTCTTTACAAGCTGAGGCCAGAATGAGGGGGAAGGGATCCCCTGGGCTTATATACACTAGGTAGGCCACCTGGTGACCTAGTGGTGCAATGACATCATACATGACATAACTCCACACCATTGGCCATGCAGGGATAACACCACGTCAAACCTGGCCCTTTCGTGGCCTGTACTTTTGGTTTGCACAGTTTCCACACCTTTACATTCCACTGTTCTGTTGCTCATCATGTTGAAATTCATGGGGGTTTGGTTCATGTTTCCGATACCTCCCAATGCAAACTGGTGTTTCTGCCGGTAACGTATAATAAACTGGTGAAAACTTTATGATCAAGATCTTTTGGTCGTTTCTGAGCAATTTTTGCTTTTTGTCGTAATTTTTCCTTTTCATGAAACAGTTGTTAACAGCCCTACTGTACCTTCAAAATCTCTACTGTGTTTTCAGTTTGACGTTGCCCACTTCAATGCATATGCTCTGATTTTATTTCTTTGTGACAATGTAGCGATCTTGCCTCTGTTGGAGTACCCATTCTGCAACGTGATTTTCCAACTCTGGCCAATTCCTCTTCTCATTGAACATTGTTTCTTTGATATATAAAACATCTTAATTCTTAACATAACTGAGAAGATGGTAAGAGAGTCTAGGAAGAAATGTCCTTGCTGCACATTTGCTTCATTCTTCCGCCACTTCTACGACTTTTACCAAAACTTTCATTTTGCTGTTGGCCCCATGATAACAACCACCTTCTGGCCACGTCCGACAAATCAGTCAAGGTGATTTTCTTTCTTTTGGGGGGGGTCTTCTTACATCTGGTATATGATAAAACCATGAAAATGAGGCTGAAAATTGGGATCCATCTTATCTAAAGGTGGAATTATGCGCCAAAATATACGGTATATACACAATGCTTGAGAAAGTCAATAGGTTTTGATCTGCTGAGTTTCTCCAGCATTGTATATTTATTTTAGTCACAGTGTCTGCAGACTGCTGTCTACTGTAAAACTGTGCAAAATCTTCTTGAGAAATGCCTATCTTAAAGAAGTTATCATTTGCTCTCTGATGGGAGTTCTGTGGAAAATGCTATCAGCATATCATCTCTGATCTCAATGGCCAACACCTAATTCACAAACCATGTCTTCTGGTGCGAGATTCCTTCACGAAGGGAAACCTCCACCTGCTTCTCTCTTGTTAAGCTCTTCCACAATGTTGTACGTTTTAATGACATCTCCTCTCATTCCCCTGAAATGCAAAGGACACGTCAGCCTCATCCCATCCCTGGGACCAGTCAACTTAATCTCATACCATCCCTGGTACCAGTCAACTCACTCACCCCTCATCTCTGAGACCAGTCAGCTCAACCTCATCCCATCCCTGGGACCAGTCAACTTAATCTCATACCATCCCTGGTACCAGTCAACTCACCCACCCCTCATCTCTGAGACCAGTCAGCTCAACCTCATCCCATCCCTGGGACCAGTCAACTCAACCTCATCCCATCACTGGGACCAGTCAACTTAATCTCATACCATCCCTGGTACCAGTCAACTCACCCACCCCTCATCTCTGAGACCAGTCAGCTCAACCTCATCCCATCCCTGGGACCAGTCAACTTAATCTCATACCATCCCTGGTACCAGTCAACTCACCCACCCCTCATCTCTGAGACCAGTCAGCTCAACCTCATCCCATCCCTGGGACCAGTCAACTCAACCTCATCCCATCACTGGGACCAGTCAACTTAATCTCATACCATCCCTGGTATCAGTCAACTCACCCACCCCTCATCTCTGAGACCAGTCAGCTCAACCTCATCCCATCCCTGGGACCAGTCAACTTAATCTCATACCATCCCTGGTACCAGTCAACTCACCCACCCCTCATCTCTGAGACCAGTCAGCTCAACCTCATCCCATCCCTGGGACCAGTCAACTCAACCTCATCCCATCACTGGGACCTTTCAGCTCAACCTCATCTCATCACTGGAACCAGTCAACTCAACTTCCCCTCATCTCTGAGTCCAATAAACCTAACCTCATCCCATCCCTGGGACAAGTCAACTTGACCTCATCCCATCCCTGGGACCAGTCAACCCAACCTCCCCTCATTTCTGGGACCTGTCAACTCAACCTCATCTCGTCCCTGGGACCAGTCAGCTCAACCTCATCCCATCCCTGGGAACAGTCTATTGAATCTCTCCCCACACCTGGGAACAGGCTATTCAGTCTTTCCTCATCTCTGGGACATTTGTTCAATCTTTGCAGCAGTCACTAACCTTCATGATGCTCCCTTGTTGTTTGATCATAGGGGCTAGCTGAATATTTTCAGATTTATTGTCAGAGTACATACATGACATCATATACATGACATACTTTTTCTTGCTTGGAGGGAGAATTCCCACTTATTGGTAGTGCAAAAAGACTGTACACAACATGCACATGTAAACAAATAAAATTATGTAAACACTAACTGCAAAACAGAGGGGGGGGGGGAAATCATAGAATGTGAGAGTCCTTAAATGAGTCCCTGATTGAATTGGTTATTGAAGAGTCTGATGGTGGAGGGGTAGCGGCTATTCCTGAACCTGGTGGTGCAAGTCTTGTGGCCCCTACACCTCTTTCCTGATGGTAGCAATGAGAATGGAGGGGTACATCCTTGATGATTGCTGCTGCTCGCCAATGGCAATGTTCCCTGTACGTATTCTCGATGTTGGGGAAGGTTTTTACCTGTGATGCCCTGGGCTGTGTCCACTACCTTTTGGAGGGCTTTACGCTCAGGGGTATTGGTGTTCCCATACCAGATTGTGATGCAGCAGGTCAGCACACTTTCCACCACACACCTGTAGAAATTTGCCAGTGTTCCTGGAGTCACACCTAACCTCCGCAAACTCCTGAGGAAGTAGGTGTGCTGTCTTGCTTTCTTCACGATGCCATTAATGAGTTAAGTGCAGGAAAGATCCTCCGAGATGGTGACTCCCAAGAACTTAAATTTGCTAACCCTCTCCACCTCTGATCCCCCAATGATCACTGGTTTTCCCTTCCTGAAGTCAGCTTTGGGAGCTATAACTAGGTCTATTACTCCAACTTCGGTGTAAACCAGCATTGATTCATATGAAAATAAAGTCCGGGAGCTGTTGGAAATCTGAACTGCCAACAGCCAAGGTTGGAAACACTCCACATGGGAACAGGCTATTCAGTCTTTCCTCATCTCTGGGACGTTTGTTCAATCTTTGCAGCAGTCAAAGAAACAATGCGTAACTTCCATGATCTTTCATCAAGATTGTTCCTTTTCCTTAAACATTTACTCTGTTCCTCTCCTGACGTGGCTTGACCCGCTGAATGTCCAACTGCTTTTATTTGTGCAACATTTAATGCCTGAGGAAAAGTTTTTTTTTTAACTTTACAACTTGGAAAAATCACTGGCCTCATCAAAAATATTCTCAGAACAGCCTACAATGGGCGATCCACCTACCTTTTCACTTTTCTTTCCAACCTTTCCTTGTTTATAGTCCCCACCCCTCTGTTTGTGTCCCAAAGGCGCAACTGAAGTCCTCCTAAATTACGTTAAACCCAATGCAAAACGTTGGAAGTATTTCCCTTCAAATTGTGGAAATGTTCAAGTTCCAAGCTAAGTTTTCATAAGTGAAACACAAAAGTCTTCAGATGCTGTGATTGCTGGAGAAACTCAGCCGGTCGCTCAGCGTCCATCAGAGGTAAATATATATTACCGATATTTCGGACAGCTCCCTCCGTGACTCCCTTGACCACTCTCCACCACTCGTCCCCTTGGCACCTTCCCCTGTGACCACAGAAGCTCCACCCTCCTTCACCAACTCTCGGGCTCCCACACAGTCCTTCCGAGTGAAGCAACATTCCACTTGTGAATCTCCAGGGGTCGTCTACTGCTGTGGTCTCCTCTACATTGGAAACACTGGACGCAGACTGGGAGATTGCTTCATTAAGCTCATCGGCTTGGTCTGCCACAATAGCGTGGATCTCCCAATGGCCTCCCATTTCAATTCCCTGCCACATTTCCTTGCTGACATGTCCATCCATGGTCTCACTGCCAGACTGAGACCAAAATGAAGGAAGAACATCTCATCTTCTGTCTGGGCACATGCCTACCAGATGGCATTAACATCGACTTCTCCGGTTTCCGTTAAACACAACGGTCGTCCCCCCCCCCCGCATTCTTCTTCCCCGCAATGCCCTTCTCCTGGCTCCGTCTCCCTTTTCCCCCTGTCTCCATTCACAGAACCAAATTCAATTTTCACCTCTCCTCTTATCATATCCAACTAACACCTTTTGTCAGTCTGGGATCTTCCCCCAGCCAGTCTTCGGTCTCTTTAGTTTTACACCTTCTTGTTCCTTGCTTATTCCTTGAGGAAGGGCTCAGGCCCCGAAACGTCGGTAATGTATCTTTACCTCCAATGGACGCTGCGAGACCGGCTGAGTTCCTTCAGCATTAACTGTGTGTTTTTACAAGCCCAGGAGGACACAACGCAAAAAAAAACACAAAGAAATCAAACAATACGAGTTCTCAAAAGAAGCATCATACAGGAAAAATACTGATTAAAAATTTGTGAAGATAAACTTAGGAATAACAAATTAGCAAGTTCTTTAATTTCTGCAGTGGGAAGTTACAAAACGCATTAACCATGTGCAATATTTAGTTGCAAGATCAACATGAAAAAAATATGTAAAGTAGATGTCAAACTACGTTCTGCTGAATTCCATCAGACATTATGTTGCTTATAGTCGGTTGGCTATATTTTTACTGTATATTATGGTCACTGATTGTGCAGAGGACTGGAATATTGATTTTGCAAAGAGCATGTGCAGCTTAGTATGGTTTTGCACACTCATTGAGTGGGAGCTAACAGGCCAGGGACAAATCTCTACACCAGGGAACCGTAAGTAGCAGATCGTGAGTTGGGGAGTAATCTCACACAGAAGCAGAGCTAACAGCAAAGAAGGGTGTGCTCCTTTAAGCCAGGTTGGAGGGGAAGATAGCCAAGGTTGTAATAAGTGCATTACTGAGTATGGAAATAATATGGGAGGTGAGGAAAGGGCGAGGATGTGGAGATTAAGTAATGATGAGTTTGGGTTTCATTTCCCAGAGGCGTTGGAAAGCAACAACTCAAAAGTAAGCTCTGTACAGGACAGGCTTGAGGTAGTGGACATTTTATCTTTTAGATTTGTCCGGCTGGAAATAAAAGGCTGAAGATTTTCCTCTGTACAAGATTATTATGCTTACAGAAATAAATCATGTTGCATCAGTCATCTAATTAAACTCAGGCTGGGGTTCTCTACCGAGACCAGGTTTAAACACTGCAATGCAGGTCGGTCTGGAGTCTTGCCAGTGAGAAGGCACTTCAGATGTTGTAATAGGTCTGGATTCTCTTTAAACATCAGGATAATCCCACAGTTCTTCAATCTTGGCATAGATTTTTTTAAATATTGTTTAATAACACTATTTTCTCATTACATCATTACATCACTCAAGAATTTAGCAAAAGATTGGGAATGACTTGCATAAACTCCAGTTTCAATGTGCTGGCCAAATTTCCTGGCTTCTGTTGTAATTTCATTTGTAGATCAATGGAATTGTCCATGGTCACACGTACTGAGCTGCCATGAAAAGCTTTGTTCCGTGTGCAATCCACACATGTCAACCTCTGCATTGTCTAGCAGCCAGGTAAGCATTGTGTTGCAATCTAACGAAAGTGCAGGGTATAGTCACAAGAATCAGTTGAACAGAGCAAGGCATCATTTTGTACTGATTGGGAACTGAGTCAAGAGTCTGAGAGGAGAAGGAAGGAAACTATCCTTGAATCGTGAGGTGAGTGCTTTCAAACCCATGTAATTTCTTTGTTCTCTATGCATTGCACAGTCAGTTTGTTTACATTTGTTATCTGTTTATAGTTCTTTTATTTGTCTACATGTCTATAGTTTATTTTTTGCACTACCAATTAGTGGTAATTCTGCCACACCCACAGGAAAAAGGAATCTCAGGGTTATATGTGATGTCCTTAATGTACTCTGACAATAAGCGTGAAGGGAGTGAGTGGCCAGGATGGGATGTGTCCCTGCTGACTGGCTTCCCGAGACAGTGAGAGTCAATCAATAGCTTACCTGAAGGAATTTGCTGCATTTCCAACTCTCTGGAGTCTTGGGCAAAGCAACTCCCATCCCAGGTGGGATGCATCGGGTGGGATACTTTCTATATATTCAAAGAACTATAAAAGAAAGCAAATATAATGGCAGGGCAGGTGGCAGCTGTGGAGGGAGTGAGAGACGGCCAGACTTCACCCCTGACGATTGTTCATCAGATTCAAACATCTTCCAACATCTGTGGGGCATTGCAAGCAATCCGAAAATACACTTACCCAGCATCTACCAATCCCCAGGGATTTTACTGTATTTAGGAACTTTGGTGTATCATCAACAGTGAAAGCTAGACCTTCGACCCACACACATCAAACTCAGCTGGTTCTAAAATCACCTTAAAAACTTTGAGACAGGTCATACATTTCAATAATGCCTTTCACACCACATGAAGCCTTAATAACTTAATAACTTAATAACAATTAATTTTCACATATTAATAAATAGTTATTTTCTCCATTCACCAAAGACCATGCTGGCATTCGGAAAGCACTGGTGAACCTCATCACCGATGTCCGCCTTCTCCGAGAGGTGTCTCCCACGGAATGGGTTCTAAGGCAAGGAAACAGGCCCTTCAGACTATGCTGACCAAACTAGTCCCATTTGCCAATATTATCCACAACACACGTTGTCCCCGAGATGATTGCAGTGCATGGAGAAGGATGCAAGGGTCCTTGTCATGGTTCACCCCAGCAGCAGCGTGACTGACAGAGGACTCTCTAATTTACGGGCTGTACTAAAGATGCAGACAGAGTCAGACATCCAGAACTGCTGGAAGACCATAAACTCGGTGAAAGACACACTTTGGTCTGCTGGAAACCTATTGGTCTTTCAGCACACAGAGAGGGCGGGTCTGGGAATGCTGCCGACTGGAACATTCCAGGCTGCAGGAGTACGTGCTGAGGGATGCACTGAGGCTTGGTGCAGCCAATGAGAGGGCACTGCGAGAAAGGACCACAGGCAGGAATATTCCCATTACCAGGCATTGAGGGGATGAGATCGAGGGAAAGCCCCTAAAGGCTTCAGAGGAGGGAGTAATGGCAAGGTGCCAAAACTGATGGAAATGCATGGATGTGGTTGAAAGAGACTTTGAACAGTTTTCCTTTTGAAAATAATTTGTTGTGAATAAAGTCTAACTTTGGTAAAAATAAAATTGCCCAAATCCCTCTGATCCTTTTTGACCCTTGCACCTGCCTCAATGTCTCTTCACCCTGACAATTATTCCCACTTCTACCTCTTCTCCTGGCAGTTCATTCTGTGTGAAGAGGTTACCCCTCAGGCCCTTTTTAAAACTCACCTTAAATCTCCACCCTCAAGGTTTAGATTCATCTACTCTGCGGGGAAAGGGCTATGACTGCAATGCTCCTTGTTCCCCAGGGTCATGTTGTGAACCCTTGTTATGGTGCAACGGTAACGGATTTGTAGAAGACCTTCCCTTAAGAATGGTTCAATGACGTGTCGAAGTCGGGCTCCAAGTGTCGCCTACCTCATTCAACGCAAGCACTGAGTCCCAGCTGACCTTGGTTCTGACGTACCATCACTGCAGGTTGATTAAATTCCTTCACTCCTGCTCGAAGGTTGTTGGAGGTGAGGGATATATATTGCAGCAAGAAGGATGGAGAGAATACAGTAATGCAGCCTTGCTTGAGACCAACCTTCCTCGAGATGGGTTCTACTTTAAGCCCCATGATCAGAATCAATTTGCAAGATGCTGCGGATCAAATCACTGGTAGCATCTATATCATTAATCCCCTGTGTATCATCCAGATCTATCAGATACTTCAACATTTCATGTTTTCAAAAATAATTCTCAAGTAATTTTCACATATTAATGACATTTGTGTGCTCAAGCCTTTACTTTGATCTCTGTGAATGTTTGAAATTACAGCAGTGGTTCTCAACCTTTTTCTTTCCACTCACATCCCACTTTAAGTATTCCCTAGGCCATAGGTGCTCTGTGATTAGGAAGGGATTGCTTAAAGTGGGATGTGGGTGGAAAGAAAAAGGTTGAAAACCATTGTTTTAATCGTCCCTCATTGACTCGTTATGTGCACAGTTTCAGAACTCCAAAGGAAATGGGCCATTGACAATTTTTCTCAAGCAAAATATTTCAGTAACAATTGTGTCGAGAGCAGTGATTCTTAACCTTCCCTTCCCACTCACAACCCACCTTAACCAATCCCTTACTAATCACAGAACACCGATGGCATAGGGATTACTTAAGGTGGGATGTGAGTGGAAAGAAAAAGATTGAGAACCACTGAACTAGAGCATTTTAATTTCTTGCTCAATGCATGTTAGAATTCTTCAATTGATTGGTTGCTCAGTTTGATGTCATCACTCTTGCCTGGCAACCAACAACCAGCAGCAACTGAGGTTGAGAGAGGATGGAGCATTTTGCCAGAGAGATGATGGGATTTTTGAGGGCTGGTTTCTTGGGGGTAGGAGAAAAGGGCCAATGCCTTGCCAGAAATGTCCTAATCCTCGAACAGCTCAGTGACACAGACATGCAGAAGACACACACACACAGCCCACACACACACACACACACACACACACACACACACACACACACACACACACACACACACACACACACACAGCCACACATGCACACACAGCCCACACACACACACACACACACACACACACACACACACACACACACACACACTCACATACAATGAACACACACCTCTTTCTTGGTATTAGGTTAACCGCAAATTTCAAAAACCAATCTAACACTATATACAAGTGGATGTATTTCACAAATGAAACTTTTTGAAAACTAGTTTATTTAGCAATATGAAAGGATCTCAACTGTAACTACATCGTCTTCAGGCCGCCGGATGCTCGATGAGTGGGCAATGAGGACAAGGATCAGCCATCAGGATCTTGATGGGGGGGGGGGGGGTGACCGGGGTGAGAATCCATGATCAGGCCTTTGGGAGCTCAATGGTCGGGGTGAAGATAAGCCGTCAGCGCTGGATGGGCAGCCGGCCGGAGCAAGGATCTGCGATTATGTCATAGGAGCTTGATGGGTGGGCACTGGAGCTAAAAATGGGGGTTGGGTGTCACGGAGTTCAGTGTATTTATACATAATTTAAATGTACATTACAACTTGAAGATAATTTGAATTCTTACAAACCCGGAATCTTGGCCCTTGCAGATGTGAATGTCGTGTGCGTGCTGTCCAGACCACATCATCAAGAAACAAACATTCACTACCCCCCTTTCTCCTCATCGCCCCCTTGGTTCTTTCCATTGCCCCCAGGGGGCAGCAGAGGCCACTTTGGGAATCAGTAGCTTAAAGAGATCCAATCAAACCAGGGAAGTAATTTTATGTTGGAACTATTTCAGCTGATAGTTTATAAATTGGGAACCAACCAAATCACATCATCTGCATAACATCCAGAATCTCAAGGGGCCTTGGAGAGGTTCCATTGAACTCAAAACCATGATGAAAACCTATTGTGTTGAGAATGAGGGACTGGGATGAAGGTGTCCATTTGCTCCTGTTTGCAGTAAGAGAGTCAGTGCAAGAATCGTTAGGCACCTACTTTTGAGTTGGTGTTTTGACATCAAGTTAGAGGACCTCTAGTGTTGTTGAAGGAACAATGGGTTAATAAGGATGCGCAGTTGGATTTGTTTGATTATGTCTCAAAATGTAAAGATAGTTTGCAAAAAATCTGTGAATTGGCCTGAGAGAATTTGAAAATGGCTCAAGGTAAAATGAAAGCCTGGTATGATTTAAAAAAAAGCTTGGGTGAGAACTTTCAAACCAGGGAGAAAAGTGTTAATCCTTATCCCAACAAATTTCACAAGATCACAAGATAAAGAAACAGAAGTAGGCCATTCAGCCCATTGAGTCTGCTTTGCTGCTCCACAATGAACTAAATCATTTTCCCATCTAGTTCCAATTTCCAGCCTTTTCCCCATATCCCTTGACGAATTAGATACCTATCAATCTCCATCTTAAACTCCCCCGATGAGCTCGATGTGGCAATGAATTCCACAAATCCATGCCCCTCTGGTTAAAGAACTTCCTCCTCATCTGTTTTAAATGCGTACTTTCTAATTCTAAGACTGTGCCCTCTTGTCCTAGATTCATCCACCAAGGGAAACATCTTATTCACATCTACTCTGTCCAATCCTTTCACCATTCAAAATGTCTCTATGAGATTCCCTCTCATTCTTCTGTACAATGAATACAGTCCAAGAGCCGATAAACGTCCTTGCATTCCAGGAATCATCCTGGTAAATCTTCTCTGAATTCTCACGAAAATCATTACATCCCTTCTAAGATAAGGGGTCCAAAACTGCACACATTTCTCCAAATGAAGTCTCACCAGAGCCCCATAGAGCCTCATCAACGCCTCTTTACTCTTATACATGATTCCTCTTGAAATGAATGCCAACATAGCATTCGCTTTCTTTACTGCCGATCCAACCTTTAAGTTATCCTGCACGAGGACACCCAAGTCCATTTGCACTTTGGAATTTTGTATTTTTTCACCATCCAAATAATCTGCCTGTTTATTTCCTCTTCCAAAATTGTACAACCATACATTTCTCAACATTGTATCTCATCTACCATTTATTTGCCCATTGTCCTAAACTGTCCAAATCTCTCTGCAAACTTTTGGATTCTTCAACACTTCCTCATCCACCAGGTATCTTGGTTTCATCTGAAAAGTTGGCCACAAAGCCATTAACTCCACAATATACATTGTAAAAAGAAGTGGCCCCAACACCGACCACTGCGGTACACCACTAATAACCACCTGTGGTGTGCTGTTAGCCAGAATCAGACACACACAAGGTAAAGACTGTACAACAGGCTTTAATCCACAAAGACTTCCACAGAGCCAGGCTGGCTGTAGCTGCAGTAACTCTGAGTGAGGTTTCGGGAGGCTGTCGCAGGCTTATATCTCGGAGGGTGATCAACACCCGACCAGGTGTTGTCCTGTCCCCTTACACGCGTGCAAGTACAGAGGTTGCCCCCTGCAGTAGGCCGGCGGTACACTCCTGCAGGTACAGATGTTGCCCCCTGCAGTAGGCCGGTGGCGTACCACCACATTCACCCCCTTCTTTAAAATTGTCTCGAGGGGGCAGTAACAAGGAATTGTACCCACATTACAACATACAATATTTACAGATTGAGATGATCTGGCGGCCGCCAGGTCTGTGTGACCGTCGTAGAACTGGCTCTTGGTCACTGGTCAGAGGGGAAGTGGGGGGGCTGGCGGCAGGGGTCTGTGTGATTGGTGTGGTGCAGCGCGGAGGGGTGGCCGAGGAGGCCAGGGTCGACGTATGAGAGTCATATTGGATGGGTTGGAGGGGCAGGTTCGTCCCCCAGGGCTGAAGTGGTCCCCTGGTGGTCAAGGTGGTCAACAGCTGCCTGGGGACGGGAATGTATGCCCGGTCGGCATCGTCCTGGGCTGAAGTTTGTCATGGGGTGGTGAATGCTCCTGCTGGTGCCAGGTCCCTGGTTGAGATGGTGTCCCCCCCGCCACTGCCAAATCTAACATAGTTGTAGTTGTAGTTCGCATGTAGGAGGAAGACCTGCTCGACCAGGGCTTCGGCTTTGTGTGTCCATATGTGCTTACGCAGGAGCACTGGTCCCGGGGACGTGAGCCAAGCTGGTAGGGACATTCCAGTCGCCGACTTCCTGGGGAATGAGAACAGACGTTCATGAGGGGTCTCGTTGGTAGCCATACACAGCACCGACCGAATGGCATGGAGCGCCTCAGGCAGGGCGTCCTGCCAGTACTCAATGGCCCACCCTTTTGACTTGAGAGCCAGGGGACTGCCTTCCAGACCACCCCGTTTTTGCATTCCACTTGCCCATTGCCTCTCAGGTTATAACTCGTCGTGCGAATGGTTGCGATGCCCCTCGCTGTCAGGTACTGGCGCAGCTTGTGACTCATGAAACTAGATGCCCAGTCGCTGTGGATGAAAGCGGGGTAGCCAAACATGGTGAAGATCTGCCCCAGGGCCCTGATGACGGTGCCCGTGGAGGTGTCCAGGCAAGGGATAGTGAAAGGGAAGTGTGAGTCCTCGTCCACTACCGTGAGGTAGTAGACTTTTCAATTCGTGGAAGGCAGGGGCCCTTTGAAGTCCATGTCGAGATGCTCGAAGGGCCAAGTGGCCTTTACGACATGGGCTTGGGCGGGTGGAAGAAATGGGGTTGTAGCTTGGGCCAGTGGGCGGATTTTGTCCGAGAAGCGAGAGACCCACTGCAAGTAATAGGAGAATAGGCCAAGGCGCCTGCGGAGGGCCTTTAGCGTGGTGGGGGGGAGAGGTAGCTCCATTAATGGGCGCATCCTTTCTGGATCTGAGCCGATGACCCCATGGGCCACGATGTACCCCAGGATGGCGAGACTGCTGGTGCTGAACACACACTTCTCCTTGTTGTAAATAAGGTTCAGCTCCCCGACTGTCTGGAGGAATTTTTCCAGATTAGCATTGTGGTCCTGCTGGTCACGGCCGCAGATAGTGATGTTATCCAGATACGGGAGCTTTGCCTTCAGCTTGTGCCGGTCTACCATGCGATCCATCTCCTGCTGGAAAACGGAGACCCCGTTTGTTACCCCAAAGAGAACTCAGCAGAACTGGTACAGGCGCCCGTCTGCTTTAAAGATGGTGAAAAGCTTGTCCTTCAGGTGGATAGGGATCTGGTGATACGCCGATTTCAGGTCAATCATGGAGAAAACCCAGTAGCGGGCTATCTCATTGACCATGTCGGCGATTCTTGGCAGGGGGTAGGCATCCAGATGGGTGTACTGGTTAATGGTCTGGCTGTAATCCATGACCATCCTCAGCTTACTTCCCCCTTTGACCACCAGGACTTGGGCTCTCCAAGGGCTGTTACTGGGCTCTATGACACCTTCCACCGGGAGTTGCCGCACCTCCGCCTTGATGAAGTCTCTGCCTGTGGCACAAAAGTGCATACTTCCGGCGGCGATTGGCTTGCAGCCTAGTGTAAGATGTGGGAAGAGCACCGGTGGGGTGATGTGAAGTGTGGAGAGGCCGCAGGTTGGCCGGGGCTGGTAGGTGGCGTGCTGTGTAACATAAGTGGAGGTTGGGGCCCCCCGAAGGCAAGGGTGACACTCTGCAGGTGGCACTGGAAATCTAGGCCCAGAAGGACTGGGGCGCAGAGTTTGGGCATGTCCAGGAGCCTGAACCCTGTGTATGTCTCCCCTTCCACATTTATGTTGGCCAAGCAGAGCCCAAGGGTACCAACAGTCTTATTCTTGGCAGCGAGGGCAATCGAGCAGGTGATGGGGTGGACTTTTAATCTCAGGGAGTGGGCCACACTCGGGTGAATAAAGCTCTCGGTGTCGAACAGGCACTTTGTTACCTGCCTGTTGACTTGCACATCCATCATAGAACACCCGAGATTGTGAAGGATGTCCCTGGTCAGCGTGGTGGCAGCCAGGACTGTCTCGGGGTCGGAGTCTTCGCTTTCCGATTGTGTGTGGTGATTTATGGTGTCTGGAGGCGTAGAGAGTGTCCGGACTGGTCATCGCCCATGTTGACCACGTCGATGTCGGTAGTGGGGTGCGGCATCTGGCAGCCGATGATGTCCGGTGATGTGGGGAGTGTCGGTAGGGAAGCATGGTCATTGCCCATGTGGACTACGCCGATGTCGGTCGGGGGGTGTGGCGTGCGGCAGCCGATGGCATCTGGAGGTGTGGGGAGCATCGGTAGGGTGGCCTGGTCATCGCCCGTGTTGACCACATTGTTCTCATCATTGTCGGGGGCCCTCCGTGACGGCCGCTCCCTGGTCCAAGAAGGCGGCAACATGTGAGGGCCCACTACGTGGCTTGCCTCCCCTAGCCGTTTGGTGCGCCCAGGGACGTGATGTCATTTTGGCCGGCGCCAGTGATGTCATTATGTCAGCTGGAAGTGACGTCACTCCATGAGCCGGAATTGACATCGCTGTAGTTCTCAGCGAGCAGCGCTGGCGAGGGCGGGGGCTGGTCCAGGTGCTCAGGGCACACACTGTGATCATCACTGGCGAAGCCGGGTGCTGCACCGTCAGAGTCAGGGAAGGCAGAAGTTGTTGCGGGGACAATGGAGGCACCCGGCACGTACACCTGGAGGGGTCAACGGGAGAGGGGGGAGGTCATAGAGGGCCGCTGAGCTGCCGGCTGGTTTGGAGAGGCACACTTTAGTAAAGTGGCCTTTCTTGCCGAATTTGGAATAGTACTGGTTCCTAGCCAGGCAGTTTTGGCGCGATCGTCGGACTGACCCACACCAGGACCCACAGTACTTACAGGGGCACCGGGCACCTGCCGCAGCGACGTTCTCCTCCTCAGCTTGGTCTAGGCTGCAGCTGCAGTGTGAGAGGGCCATGAGAGAGCCTGGGGGAACCTGGAATCGAAGGCTTCTATGTGCAGGGCTGCAGCTTCCAGGGTTCGGACCACTTCCACTGTCTTGGATGGCCCTCGAGCATAGTCCTTGGACGAAGATGTCCTGGATCAGCCTCTCGGCCTCCTCTGCACCTAATCCGGGTACAGCCAGACATGGTTGGGCAAACTCTCACAGGTATCACAGATAAGACTCAGCCATCTCCCCAGGTGCTGGGTGTTGAGGAGGTATCTTGCACAGACCGCATTCATGGGGGGCTTGTACAAGTTCTTGAGAGTGTCCATTGTGCTCTTGCACGTGGAGCAGCCTTTGGTTGCCTGGAAGGCGTGGGGACCCAGCTTTGACCGGAGTAGGACCAGCCTCTTCCGATTTGAGTCCAGGATGTCACCTGTGTGCTCCTTGATGATTGCCTCGACCACGTGCTGCCAGATCTCGAAGTGTGTCTGGGCTTCTGGGTGGCGTGGGTCGACTTCGAGTCACCCTGCACTCGGGAGTTTTTCCATGGCAGCCGTGGGAAAATTTTGTGGATTAAATTGTGGTGCGCTGTTAGACAGAATCGGACACACACAAGGTAAAGACTGTACAACAGGCTTTAATCCATAAAGACTTCCACAGCTGGGCTGGCTGTAACTGCAGTAACTCTGAATGAGGCTCCGGGAGGTCGGCGCAGGCTTATATCCCGGAGGGTGAATGACACCCGTCCGGGTGGTGCTTGATCCATTCAGGCCAACTGATTGGCAGCCGGCCAGGTGTTATCCTGTCCCCTTACACTCCTGCAGGTACAGAGGTTGTCCTCTACAGTAGGCTGGTGGTGTACCACCACACCAGCAACCAACCAGAATCCCTTTATTCCCACCTTTTGCTTTCTGCCTATTACCCAAAGCTCCACCCAGTCTATTATATTTCCTGTAATTCCTTGGCTCTCATCTTATTAACCAGCCTCTTATGCGGCATCTTATCAAAGGCATTTTGAAATCCAAATACACAACATCCACAGCTTTTCCATTGTCCACCCTACTTGAGATTTTCTCAAAAGATTCCATTAGGTTGGTCTGGCAGGATCTTCCCTTCATGAACGCCTGCTGGCTTGGACCTATTATGTCGTGCACCTCAAAGTATTTCATAACCTCGCCCTTGAGGATCATCTCCAATAACTTTCCAAATACTGACGTCAGACTAATAGGCCTATAATTTCCTTTTTTCTCCTCCTTCCTTTCTTAAAAAGCGGAACTGGTTCTTCAGAACCATGCTATTGATTCATAGAAAATCATTTCCAACGCCTCCACAATCTCGAAACCCACGTCCTTCAGAACCCATGAGTGCACCTAATCTGAGTCCGGGAGATTTATCTATCTTTAGTCCATTTAGCTTACTAAGCACTTTATCTCCAGTAATCCTGACTGTACCTAATTCTATTCCCTGAGACCTCTGACTATCAGGTATATTGCTATGGCCTTCGTCAGTGAAGACTGATGCAAAATCCTCATTCAATTCCTCTGCTGTCTCCCTGTTACCCATTATAATTTCTCCAGCATTATTTTCAATCAGTCATATATCTACCCGTATCTCTCTTTTACTCTTAATATATTTTGTATGTTATTTGCTAACTTCCTTTCAAAATTCATCTTTTCTTTCCTAATGACTTTCTTTGTCTCTTTCTGTAAGTTTGTAAACATTTCCCAGTCCTCTGTTTTCCCACCTTTGCTTTTATTTTAGCCTTAACCTCTTGTTAGCCACATTTGTGCCATTTTTCCATTCAAAATTTTTCTTTATTTTTGGAATATATCCATCCTACTGTGGTGAACCTCTGCTCAGCTGCCTGTCTCCCCTCTGGCGAGCCTTGCTGTACTAACATTGGCTGTACATTATCTCTACTGTTAACCATATAACCATTTACGGAGGGGAAAAAGGCCATGTTGGCCTTTCGAGTCCGCACCGGTTCACTGATTTTGATAGCATCTTCTCCAAATGAGAAGTAATAAAAAAATTTCTCCAGTTCAAACATTTGAATAATTTTGATTTAAATTGAAAATTTAGTTGGTAAATAGCTTATTTATAGCTTAAGGACATTCCCCGTGGATATAACTATATATGCACCTATTGTCTTTCATTATTGTACCATGAATTTCTGCTAATAAAGGCCATGACTATTGTTTGACCGCATTGTCTTTGTCTACTTCATCAACTGGCACTTCAATTTTATTAGCAGAAACTCATGGTACAATAATGAAAGACAGTGGGTGCATATACAGTTATATCCAAGGGGAGTGTCTTTAACAGTAGAGTTAATTCACAACCAATGTTAGTACAGTAAGGCTCGCCAGAGGGGAGACAGGCAGCTTAGCAGAGATTCACCACAGTCTCCCCCCCCCAGCAGAAGAAGGGTTAAAATCAAAAGGACAGCTGCTAGGTAAAACTTAAGCAAGAAATACATGGTTACCATATTTGGCATTGAGAATTCTCTGACAGCCAATATACGCAGGTAACTAGCAAAGCAATCGAAATATAATGAGGTGTTTTATAAATACTGCAGCCTCTCAGGTTGTTTACGAATTCTAGTTGATTTTCTCAGAGGAACAGCTGCAGGCCTCGTACGCTTTGCAACCTTGGGAACTGATACAGGTCCTGGGTCTGTAGTGTTGGATTTCTGGACCCGCTCCAGAATCGGCAGCGTGAGGCAGTGGAGCCTCAGCATGGCCATCTGAATGCTCACTAGGGGTCACAGGCTGGGGGAGTGAGTCCAGTCTCTCAGGCTCCCTCTGAGTAGGGGCGTGAGGAAGGGGCGAACCAGGTGGGGCCAGATCTCTTAGGGGTACAGTGTCTGTGCTCCTGTCTGGGAATTTAACATGAGCGTGGTTGGGATTGGTTTGCAGTAGCTGAACTGGTTGGACTAGGGGGTCTGTTTTACACCCCCAAGCATGGCTCTTCAGCAGCACGGTTCCAGGCTCAGATAAACAGGCTGGCCAGTCCATCACAGTTCCTGATTTCCTAGGAAAGGCAAACATACGTTCATGAGGTGTTTGATTTGTTGCAGTACACAGTAAAGACCGAATAGAATGTAGCGCCTCAGGCAGCACCTCCTGCCTCCGGGTAACAGGGTAACTATGTGTCTTTAATGTAAGGTTAACAGTCTTCCAGACTGTGATGTTAGCCCTTTCGACCTGCCCATTGCCCTGTGGGTTGTTGCTCGTGGTGCAGTTGGTGGCAATTCCCTTTCGTAGCAGGGCTTGGCACATTTCAGCACTCATGAATGCTGAGCCTCTATCTGTATGAATGTAACTGCGAAAACCAAAAATACTGAAAAATTCTGTCAAGTGCCTTAATGACAGATACTGACGAGATGTTAGGGCAGGGTATCGCAGAGGGAAACCTTGAATATTCGTCGATTACTGTAAGGAAATATACATTTTTGTTGTTGGAAGGTAACAGCCCTTTAAAATCTAAGCTAATCCTCTCAAAAGGTCGGGTTGCCTTGATGAGAGTGGCAAACATTCTGCACAAAGAGGACAGCTTTTAGTCAGTTTCCTGACTTCTTCCAAGGAGTAAGGAAGGTTGTAAGCCCTTATGTAGTGGAAGAATCTCATGACTCCTGGGTGGCACAGTCTGCTATGGATCTCTTTTAGCCCCTCCATCTGAGCACCGGCAGCAGATCGTAATAATGTGTCAGAGGGATCATTTAACCTGCCCGATCTGTACAGGATCTCATAATTATAAGTTGAGAGTTCTGTTCGCCAGCGTACCATCTTATCGTTTTTGATTTTACTTTTGTGTTTAGTACTGGACATGTAGGCTACAGAATTTTGATCAGTGACCAAGGTAACTTTTCTGCCAGCTAGAAAGTGTCTCCAGTAGCAAACAGCTTCAATAATAGCCTGGGCTTCTTTTTCAATGGCAGGATATTTAAGTTCAGGTCCACATAACCTGCAGGAGAAGAATGCCACCGGTCTGCCCTTTTGATTAAGGATTCCTGCCAAGGCACAATCTGAGGCATCAGTTTCCACTTGGAATGGGACATCCTCGTCAATGGACGAAAGTGCAGCTTTGACAATATCAGCTTTAATTCTCTTGAAAGCCTTCAAGGCCATTGGAGAGAGAGGAAAAAGATTTAGTGTCAAAAAGAGGGTGTGCTTTTGTAGTGTAGTCACATAGCCATTTACAGTAGTAGGAAAAGAATCCCATACACCTTTTAAGGTCTTTTGCTGAGTCTGCGGGAGCCATTCTTTCCGGATCGGGGTGGATTTCGCCCTTCCGGACAATGTAGCCCAGAATGGGCAGCTCTGTCACGTTGAAAACACATTTACCCTCATTAAATGTAAGGTTGAGTTCTTTAGCTTTTGCTAAAAATGTCTTTAAGTTGTTGTTGTGCTCAGTCTGCGTTTTCCCACAGATAGTGACCTTATTCATACATTCTAACAATCTTATCCATCTCCAAAAGATATCCTTTTAAACTGGTATAACCCGCCATCAGCCTTAAAGGCCATGAATATTGTTTGACTGCATCATCTTTGTCTACTTCATCAACTGGGACTACATCTGCTGTTTCCTTATTTCTTGTAATAATAATCCACACTGCTGAAGATCCAACTGCACTGGGTAGGTCACATCTCCAGAATGGAGGACCATCGCCTTCCCAAGATCGTGTTATATGGCGAGCTCTCCACTGGCCACCGTGACAGAGGTGCTCCAAAGAAGTGGTACAAGGACTGCCTAAAGAAATCTCTTGGTGCCTGCCACATTGACCACTGCCAGTGGGCTGATATCGCCTCAAACCGTGCATCTTGGCGCCTCGCAGTTCGGCGGGCAGCAACCTCCTTTGAAGAAGACTGCAGAGCCCACCTCACTGACAAAAGGCAAAGGAGGAAAAACCCAACACCCAACCCCAACCCACCAATTTTCCCTTGCAACCGCTGCAACCATGTCTGCCTGTCCCGCATCGGACTTGTCAGCCACAAACAAGCCTGCAGCTAACGTGGACATTACCCCTCCATAAATCTTCGTCTGTGAAGCCAAGCCAAAGAAGAAGAAGAAGATCCTCTAATTCTGTTCTGCTTTCATGTTACTTTTCCAGTCAACCTGGGCCAGTTCCTCTCTCATCCCACTGTAATTCCCTTTGTTCCCTTGAAGTCTTCTCCTTCTCAAATTTGAAATTTGAAATTATGATCACTACTTCCTAAAGGTTCCATTACCTTTAATTCCCTAATCACCTCAGGTTCATTACACATCAACCAGTCCATAACCTCCGATCCCCTGTTGGGCTTATTGAGAAGCTGCTTCAAAAAGCCATCCCATAGGCATTCTACCAACTCTCTCTCCTGAGATCCAGAACCTTCCTGACATTCCCAATCCCCTTTCATGTTAAAATCTCCCATAATTTTCTTGACATTTTCCTTCTGACACACTTTTTCTATCTCCAGCTGTAACTTGTAGTTCACTTGTAATTTGGGGGCCTGTATATAATTGTTATTACGGTCCATTTACTCTTTCCATTTCTTAACTCAACCCATAAGAATTTTACCAATTCTGACCCTATCAGAATTAGAATTTATTGTTATGAACAAGTCTTGAAATTTGGTGTTTTGCGGCAGCGTCAAGTGCAAAAAATTCATATTATAATAATCTTACATTATTATAAAAAATAAAAGTAACAGGGCAAAGGAAGGCTGTGTCTTCGGTTCATTCCTCATTCAGGAATCTGATGGGAGTGGGGGAAGGAGCTGTCCTTGTGCCGCTGAGTGGTCGTCTTCAGGCTCCTGTATCTTTTCCCGATGGTAGCAGAGTGGGGGGTGGGGGGTCTTTGAGGAGAGAGGCTGCTTTTTTTAAGACACTGCCACAGGTAAATGTCTTCAATGAAGTGAAGTCTGGTGCCTGCGATGTCGCAGGCCAAGTTAATTCTGGGGTTTATTCTGGAGAGTTGACGCCTCCATACCAGTGATGCAACCAGCCAGAAAGCTCTCCACGGTACACCTGTAGAAGCTTACAAGAGTTTTTGGTGACGTCACGAATCTCCTCAGACATCTCACAAACTATAGCCGCTGGTGAGCCTTCTTTGTAATTGCATCAGCGTGGAGGCTCCAGGTCAGATCCTCGGAGATGTTGAAACCCAGGAATTTGTTGTTGATCCTCTCCAGTACTGACCCCTGGATGAGTGTTCCCCTGACTTTTCCCTGAAGTCCACAATCATCTCCTTGGTTTTGCAGGTGTTGAGCGCAAGGTTGTTGTCATAAGGTGGATGATGCTGAACTACTTCTGTTTATCAGGATGCGCAGGACTGGGAACTAAGTGCAGACATCGGCCATCCATGAATACAATTAGGGGCAGGTGGAGCGAGTTTAGGTTACCCTTCCATAAATGAGGCCAACACTTAATTTCAAATCTTAGATGGATAAGTTTTTAGTAATGAGGGGCATTATGAAATAAGGGTCAAAGCCATAATCTCATTGAGTGACAGTTTGAGGAGTTCAATAGTCAACCACTCTTCATATGTTGTAGATGTGTCTAAGTGCAGATAAATGGACATAGAATAGGGAAAGGAATAGTTGTGGCAATAAACTGAGCCAAAGGGTGAGAGGAGCCTTGTGTACTATACAAATACCAATATGGACACAAGGCCGCTTGGTCTGGTGTGTGCTTTATGTCCTATGTCCCAACTACACTCTTTTAATGCAAAATTGTGGAGCCAATGCAGCACAGTTAGTGCAAAGCTGTTACAGTGCCAGTGATCGAATCCCACGCTGACTGTAAGGATTTTCTACAGTCTCCCTGTGTCTGCGGGGGTTTCCTCTGGTTTCCTTCCACCCTCCAAAAAAATGCTCTCGGGGTGGAGGTAAATTGGGCTCGTGGGCCAAAACGGCTTGCTACCATGCTGTATGACTAAATTTCGATGTAAACACTTTAAAAATTACATTAAATTTAATGCAGATTCTCTGATGTTATGATTGGGGGTGGGGCATAGTTAACATGGCAGTGAGTGCAATGCTAGTAAGCACCAGTGACCCAGGTTCATATCCAGTACTCTCTATAAGGAGTTTACATGTTCTCTGTCTATCTGTGGGGGTTTCCTCCAGGGGTTTCGGTTCCCCCCCCCACCCTTCAATTGAGTGTAATTGGACAGCACAGGCTCATGGGCCAAAAGGCCTGTTACCGTGCTGTAGGTCTAAATTTAAAATGTTTTAATTTATTGGGCATGATGCTCACATATGATCAAACTGTCAACTTTTCCCTCTAACTGTGGCAGGCATCAACAGAAAACATTTTGGAACATGGCCGCCATTGACTCTTTACCTGAACCGCTTCTGCTCAAAATCATGTCCTATGTCCCTCCAGAAGAGTTAGTTTACATCTGTAGACCTGTCTGCCAGCAGTGGAAGGAGCTCGTGGATGGACTAAACTTAAAATCTCACAGTGAAGGATTGCCAAAAGAAAGACAAGATGCAACAGCAGGAGACTGGGATGAGTTTTACTTCTGCACGTCTGAGAAAAAAAATCTAATCAAGAATCCATGCGGAGAAGGTTAGTGCCAGCACCTTTTGGGAAACGGCTAAAATGAGCTTGAATTCTCCTTTCACTCTTTTGATCCCAGCTGGTGCGATAATATAGAGGAACCCTGAAGAACCCAATAAGCCTTTTGTCCGCATACATTTGAATCTCTGTTGGGTAAAGAACTTCTTGCTTTCCTTGGAAAGTATCTTTGCTCACAGGTTAGGTGTCCCTCTCAAGAAGAAATCAACTCTTAGCATCACGAGTCATGTGCACAGGGTTCAGTGCTGAGCCCATTGCTCTTTGAAATTAAAATCAATGATTTATGTGAAAATTTACATGGCATTTAAAATTTAGTCATAAAGCACAGTAACAGGCCATATTGGCCCACGAGTCTGTGCTGCCCATTCCCTCCCCATTAACCTGGTTTTAATTCACCCTCTTTCCAAAGAATGGCCACAGAGGAGGAAGGGGAGGAGAACCGGAGGTGTCATGGAAACAATATTCATCACAAGGCACTGACCTGAGGGTGGGGTGGAGGGAAGGAAGGTTCATTCAGACAGGACGGTGAAAACAAATGGAAAGATTCAAAAAAGGATCCAGAATAAAAGTCCTGCTTGGAGATTGGGTCAGTCCGGATTTTCAAATTTTCCGATTCTCTGGCGGTACTTTTGAAATTCAAATTTTAGGAGAATACTTGGGTAATTTTTATAATTATACAACCATATAACAATTTACAGTACAGAAACAGGCAATCTTAGCCCTTCTAGTCTGCACTGATTTACGTGAAACTCCACTAGTTCCACCTACCCACTCCCATCCCCATAACCTTCCAATCCCCTCACCTCCATGTACTCATCTAACCTCCTCTTAAATGACAGAATTGACCCTGCTGCAACCACCTCTCCCGGAAGGTCATTCCACTCAGCCACCACTCTCTGAGTGAAGAAGCATCCTCTTATATTACACCTAAAGTTTTGTCCCCAAACCCTTAACTTATGACCTCTTGTTCCAATCTCCCCTACCTTCAGGGGAAAGAGCCTATCCACATCTACTCTATCTGTTCCCTTCATAATTTTATATATCTCTATCAAATCCCCTCTCAACCTTCTACACTCAAATGAATAAAGTCTCAGTCTACTCAATCTTTCTCTGTATTCTAGATACTGCAATCCAGTCCACATTTTTGTAAACCTTCTCTGCACCCTCTCTATCTTATTGATTTCTTTGCTATAATTTGGAGACCAGAACTGC
Organism: Narcine bancroftii; assembly: GCF_036971445.1. NCBI lineage: Eukaryota > Metazoa > Chordata > Chondrichthyes > Torpediniformes > Narcinidae > Narcine > Narcine bancroftii. The sequence continues at coordinate 172,344,118 of NC_091470.1, forward strand.
ACACAATACTCCAAACTTGGCCTCACCAATGCCTTGAACAGTCTCAACATTACCTCCCAGCTCCTATATTCTATGCTATGATTTATAAAGGCCAGCATACCAAAAGCCTTCTTCACCACCCTGACTACATGGGAATCTACCTTCAAGGAACACTGAACCATTATTCCAAGATCCCTCTGTTCCTCTGCATTCCTCAATGCCCTCCCCTTCACTCCATATGTCTCATTTTGGTTATTCTTCCCAAAATGAAGCACCTTACACTTAACTTCATTAATGATATATTTTTCATATAGTATACAAAGTACAAAAAAAATTTCTTACATTTCCACGACTTCCACATTGTCGGTTGCAGCTGTTGTGCATCTGTGGCATTAATGCATGCATGAACACACGAAAAAGCTGAGAGTTTTCTAAAAGACCGGATTTTCAGGTCATCCGGATTTCAGCCATCCAGATCTTCGGTCTTTTACTGTATATAGATTTGGAGGGAAAGCAAAGCAATTATGAAAATGGCCGGCACGATTGGAGTGGCGGTTAGCACAATGCCTTTACAGTGCCGGCATTCGCGACCGGGCCAGGATTCAAAACCCACACTGTCTGTAAGGAGTTTGTACGTTCCCCTCGTGTCTGCGCAGGTTTTCCCCATGGGGTCCCACCCATCAAAATGTACCGGGGATGTAAGTTAATGGGGTGTAAATTGGGCAGAACAGACTCATGGGCCGAAATGGCCTGTTACCGTGCTGGATGTCTAAATGTTTTTAAAATTAAAAAATAAAATTAAAAAATGTATGAAAACATGAACAAATCATTCAAGTGATATTTCAATTAACACCTTGTCTTTTTCAACTTTCACAGAGGAATTCAACTTCTGGGAATTGACAGATAACAGTGGGAATGGCTGGAAAGTAGAAGATCTTCCTGGAGACAGTGGGAAGCCTTTCCCTGATCAAAAGACACAGAAATATTTTGTTACGTCTTTTGAGTAAGAATCTCACGAGTATCCGGCTGATGCTCCTTTGTTTTCTCTTATCCATAGCTCCATGTGTTTGTCTTGACTGGACCCATGCCCTTGCACAATCACAGCAATAAGTGACATAGATTGACAGAGCCAGGAGGATTACAGTGGTCATGCCACAATCACATATGCCCTCATCACTCTGAGGTTGGCTGCAGAGTCTTGAACCATAACACATAGGAGCAGAAATAGGTTATTCAGCCCATGGAGTCTACCCCGCCATTTAATCATGAGCTGATCCATTTCCCCACTCAGCCCCACTACCTGGCCTTCTCCCCATAATCGTAGATGCCCTAGCTAATGAAGAATCTATCAATCTCTGCCTACACCCATTGGCCTGGCCTCTTCAACTGCCTGTGGCAACAAACTCCACAGGTTTACCGCGCTCTGAGTGAAGAAATTTCTGCACATCTCTATTCTAAGATTACACCTTTCAATCCTGAAGTGGTGCCCACTTGTTTGAGACTCTCCCAGTATGGGAAACTACCTTTCTACAACTACTCTGCCCACACCTTTAAGCATCAACGGGGAGGGGGGGTGGCTGTCAGGTAGCAGGGCAGGGGGGGCTGTTAGGTAGCGGGGCAGGGGGCTGTCAGGTAGCGGGGCAGGGGGGCTCTCAGGTAGCTGGGAGGGGTGCTGTCAGGCAGCAGGGTGGGAGGCTGTCAGATAGTGGGGCAGGAGGCTGTCAGGTAGCAGGGCAGGGGGCTGTCAGGTAGCGGGGCAGGGGTGCTCTCAGGTAGCTGGGAGGGGTGCTGTCAGGCAGCAGGGTGGGGGGCTGTCAGGTAGTGGGGCAGGGGGCTGTCAGGTAGTGGGGCAGGGGGGGCTGTCAGGTAGCAGGGCCGGGGGGGGGGCTGTCAGGTAGCAGGATGGAGGGCTGTCAGGTTGCGGGGCCAGGGGTGGCTCTCAGGTAGCAGGGAGCTTGGTCGCCAGCTGATGTTGTCATCAGCCCGCCCCACTTCCTGCGGCTGCACATTCAGGTGTGTTGGCAGAGCGCCACGCTCGGCCGATTATCCCTTCCCAAGGAGGGTTGGCGTCGGCACCTCGGAGGCACTCTTGCCGCTTTCAGGTAAGTTGGTATTTAGCCACAAGAGGGGATATTCTGCAGTTTTATATAGTGCGGGAGGGGGTGGACCACCTGAAAAGCAGGTCTGAGAAGCAACCCTTGAGAACTCTGCTGCACACTTCCCTCCAGTCTGAAGAACAACCTTCCGTTGCTGATCCATTTCCTCTGATTTGGTTCAGCTGCTCTTATCTCCCAAGCTGCCACTTTCTGTTTATTCCATGGTCTTCAACTATGATTACCATCCTATCATGTGCAACCTCGCTAATCCATGCACATGTCATTGACTGCTTTTCCTTTCTGACACTTCATCAAAAGATTCAATCAGGCTAACTGGCCTTTAACACTCCGCGATGGTTATCCCTAATCACTCCACATAGCTAATAATTCTGATGTTGATCACTGGTTCTAGAATTTTCCACAGCACCAAGGCTAAACTGGCTCCTCTGAAGTTATTGAGTTGAACTTTACACCCTTTCTTTTGGAAAAGGGTGAAACATTTGCAATTCTTTCTGCCTTTGGGCACCACCCATAAACCCAGAAAAAATGAGCAAATTATGACCAAGGGCTCTGCAATTTCCTCTCCGAACACCTCAGCTTCTTCCCACAGGCAGTGAAAACGCTGAACGACCAATGGAACTGCTCACACTGACCATCCCAGACTCTCATATTCATGAAGCAATACTTCCTTATTTATATGTAGATATGAATACTTATCCTGCATGTGTATCGTTTGCCTGTAAGTGCGTTATGTCTGGTTGGATGTCTGAATGTTTTGCACCGAGGACCGGAGAATGTTGTTTCATCAGGTTTCACTTGTACAATCAAATTACAATACCTTGACTTGATTTGACCTTTGACGCATCCATCTGGACCAGGTGATTTATCCACCTCGTCTTTATTGGTACCCAGCCCATACAGATTTTTTAAATGAAGCTTCCTCCAGCAGCAGCCCCTCCCTTTCTGAATTCTCTTGATTTTTTTTTCCTTCCGTGAACCGATCTTTGCATTCATTCTCTGATTACAGCTTTCTCCCTTCCCCCGCTAATGTGCCATCACATGTTTCTGGATGCCCTTGTAACATTTTCTACTGAGCACTCTCTCTCTCTCACTCACTCTCTCTCTCTCTCACTCTCTCTCTCTCTCTCTCTCTCTGTCTCTCTCTCTCCTCTCTCTCTCTCTCTCTCTCTGTCTCTCTCTCTGTCTCTCTCTCTCTCTCTCTCTCTCTCTCTCTCTCTCTCTCTCTCTCTATCTCTCTCTCTCTCTCTCTCTCTCTCAGCCTCTCGCTCCCCCCGTTGCATCTTGCATTCTTTCTAGGGCTATGATACAACTGCATAACCAACTGGGAAAATACAGCGAGGCTTTACCCTCTCTAACTATGCATAATGAGGTGGAACCTTATGAAAGGATATTTTGTTCATAGCTTCGTCGCTTCCTTATCTCATTATTATTTCAAGAGTTCAAACTCTAAGTGCTGCTGCTCAAATTAAATTCAGATATATAATCGGCAATCCCTGCATCCCGAACTGACCCCGGGAGAGTAAAAGAGAAAGAAAGAGAAGAAGAGAGTGAGAAAACAAAATGGGGGGGGGGGGCGGTGGTAGCATGCAGTCTTCACAGGCTGTAACGGTCGGGAGGCCTGATTATCCAACGTGATCGCCGTGGTGTCAGAATCGGGGTAGCTGGCAGAGTATCATCGCTGGGTTCCCCATGTGTGGGCGCAGTTTTGCCTAGTCTGCAGGCGTCAGTGGCTGTGGGCTGGTCCAATCTGCTGCCATTCATGAGTTGCAGCTGATCCCATTGACCTGGCATGTAACCTAGAGGAGGATTGGATGGAAGTTGGGGTTGGAAAGTGACAATGTTAGACCCAGCTTGGGCCAGATCCCTTACTGAGAGCGTGCCCTCCCGCCTGCCCGGGTATTCGATATAGGTATAGTGTGGGTTCGCGTGTAACAGCGTTACCCTGTTGATTAAGGGGTCTTTTTTCGAGTAGTGGACACGATGCCTCAGCAGGACAGGTCAGCCAACCTGGTGTGGTCGTTGCCGATTCCAACTTCTGTGGGAACGAGAACATACATTCGTGCAGGGGTAGCATTGGTGGCAGTGCATAACAAGGACATGATGGAGTGTAGAGTGTTTGGGAGGACGTCCTGCCAGCGAGAGGTGGAGGGAAAGTGTGACCGCTTTCCAAACGGTAGCATTCTCCCTTTCGACCTGCCTGTTACTGTGCAGGTTGTAGCTAGTGGTCCTGCTTGAAACAATACCATGCTCCAGAAGATACTCCCTCAGTTCTGCACTCATAAATGAGGACCCCCGGTCACTGTGAATTTAACTGGGGTACCCGAAAATGGCAAAGATGCTGTGCAGTGTGTTTATGACTGAGGAGGCGGTCATGTCACGAAAGGGAATAGCAAATGGGAAGCGGGAGTACTCATCAATCACCGTGAGAATGTAAGTACAGGCATTACGGTTCATCAACGGTAGAGGCCCCTTGAAGTCCACACTGAGACGTTCAAAGGGCCGGGTGGCTTTAATGATATGGGTCTTCTCGGGCTGGAAGGAATTGTGCTTGCACTCAGTGCATACTGGGCAGGCTCGGGTCATGGAACAGATCTCCTCAACCGTATAGGGCAGTTTGCGGGCCTTTACAAAGTGAGTGAACTTGGTGACTCCCGGGTGACAGAGATCCTCATGGAGTCTCTGCAGCCTGTCCAGTTGTACACTGGCACATTTCCCAAAGGAAAGGGCGTCAGGTGGGTTATTGAATTTACCAGGGTGGTACAGAATGTCGTAGTTGAAGGTGGAGAGTTTGATTCTCCACCTGGCAATCTTGTCATTTTTGATCTTACGCCCGCTGGTTGCTGCTAAACATAAATGAGACCGCGGGTTGGTCGGTCAGTAGTGTAAAGCGCCTGCCAGCGAGGTAGTGTCTCCAACGATGTACAACCTCTACGATGGCCTGGGCCTCCTTCTCGACAGAGGAGTGTCGGCTTTCTGGGCCCTGGAGGGTCCTAGAAAAGAGGGTGACAGGCCTACTGGCCTGGTTTAAGGTGGGTACCAGTGCAAAGTTGGACACATTACTCTCCACCTGGAAGGGTATGGATTCGTCGACGGCATGCAGAGTGGCCATGCCGATGTCCGACGATGCAGTCGAAGGCCGCTCTTGCTTCCGCTGACAGGGGGAAGGAAGTTGACTTGATGAGTGGTCATCCCTTGTCAGCATGCTGGGGGACCCATTGGGCATATTAGGAAAAAACCCCAGGCAGTGTTTCAGTGCCTTCTGGGTTTGGGGCGGTAAAAGGTCCATGAGAGGGCGCATGCAGTTGGGGTCTGGCTTTACCACCCTGTTTTCCACTACACAATCTAGAATAGTGAGGCGAGTGGTCTGGAAGACACACTTCTTGAAATTTTAAGTCAGATTCAGCCATTTCGGCATTGGAAAAATTTCTCAAGGTTGGAGTCATGGTCGTGGCCACAGATGATGACATTGTCCAGATACAGGAATGTAGCATGGCAGCGGCGATGAGGCCATCGACGGGGCGTGGGGAGATTGGGTTAAATGTAGGCGTTCTACTCACATCATAGCGGGGGCCCCAGCCTTGTGTATAGGTGTCCATGCTTAGGACTGGAGCCTCCATTGTTTCAGCGATGTGAACGGTCTCCACCAGGCTGTCTCCCCCATGCTCCAGCAATTGTTGCTTCACCTCATTGGAACGGACCCCTACCACATAAGCATCCCGGATCAGGTCGTCGGTGATCCCAACCGCTGTCTTGTCGGTGCACGCATAAGCTCTACCCAGTAACCTCAGTGCCTGGAGGTAAGTTCTGCAGGACTCACTGGGCTGCTGCATCCTGGTCGCTAGCATGTGCCGCTCGTAGAGTCCCCTCAGCACGTTCATGGCAGCTGTGTAGGAGGTCGCGTCCAGGATGTTCTTGTAGACCCTCGTGGACACCATGGACATCAGGACTATTAGTTTATCCATGTCTTCCTCCACAATAGGGTCTGAGCGCTGCAGATATACCTCGAAGCACCTCACCCAGTGCCTGAAATCACTTTGGGCAGTAGCTGACTGTGGGTCGATGCTGAGGCATTCTGGTCGCAGCATTCGCTCCATCAATTGAAATTTTGCTAATAAAATTGTAGCACGTTGAATGACTCAAAGACGTTGACTCAAATCAAGGCTTTTATTAGCAAAAGACTGGAGCACGGTACATCGAGGTCAACCAGTCCAGACTGACCTGGGTCTGGTTAGGAGCAGCCCTTTATGACCTGCCAGTAGGCGTGGCTACAGCTCTCAGCCAATCACTAGCATTATATGTAAATATATACAAATATATACATTGGTGATAGGATCCTGTGCTATCACAACCACCCAGCGCACGCTCTATTCTCGCTGCTGCCATCAGGAAAGAGGTATCGGTGCCACAAGACTCACACCAACCAGGTTCAGGAACAGCAGCTCCCCCTCCACCATCAGACTCATCAACAACACACTCAATCAGGTGGCTCATTTAAGGACTTGTGCACTTCATTGATTTTTTAAAAATTCTCTCTGTATTGCACAGTCAGTTTGTTTACATGTATTACCTGTTTACACTTCTTTATTTGTTTACATGAATTTGTTGTGTATAGGTTTTTTTTTGCGCTAGCAATACATAGAAGTTCTGCACAGCCACAGAAAAAAATAGGAATCTCAGGGTTGTATGTGTTTGTCCTCTGCCAATAAATCTGAAATCCGAATCAATGTGCAGGGAAGGTATGGACAGAACTGCTTGAGCCTCTAGTTCCAATCAGTCAAGGGTTTGTACTGTCTTTAATACTGGTCCAAGAACCTTATGAACAGCTGCTACATGATCATCCTGTTAATTCTGTTACACTGACATCCCATTAATAATTGCACAGGACATCAAATGGCCAGTTGTATTATTAAACCATCTGGCACCATGCAGTAATCCTTCAAATAATTAATTTAGTTATTGCATATTTATCTTTGTCAGATGGTGTCGAAAAACTCAACTAATTAATTTGGTATCAGAAGGACTTGACCCAGAGCAACTGGACAACCTTCAGCCTGCCATCATTTTGAAGGACTGGTAAGCAAGATGAAAAGCAGTCCGTTCAATGGGCCACATGCCCTGTGCCTGAGAGCTTCGAAGAATATCTGTCTGCTAATGCATGTAACGGTGTTGCATAATAGCAAGTTCTTTGTGTGAGAACATTCTGGGTTTGGCAGTCTGTGGAGAGGTTGACAAGCTGAGGTGTGGGTAGATTTTCCACAGAACATGCTCATCACATTTAAAGATGCTAGTAGGAGTGAAGAATTTGACAGACCCTTGCCGGTTTTGCTTCTCCTTGCACTGGACAACCATATTTTTTCTAAAGCTTTGCTTCCTGAAAATAATTGGAGATTATGATACTCAACTTCAAGCTGAATGCAAAGATAATTTCAGATTTCCTGTATCACATTGGAAGTTGGAGAAACATTAAGTTAACTTTTATTAAATTTAGCCTGTTTAACTGATCTAAAAATGTTTTGCAGCTGATTGTCATTTGTACTCAACATCTGATGCCCCTCATGTCAGTGTCCAACAATAGTCGGCCGGCATTGATGATTCCAGTTGCCCTGATACCGCTTTCCCATGGCTGCAATGTCCTGGTGAAACCTTTCACCATGTTTGTCCCTGACTGCACCAAGATCAGCAGGGAAGACGCCCACGCGCGAATGCAGAAAATGAATTTTCAATGACGTGCTACACTTCATGGTTTTATATCCTTGAGGTATATACATCAACGTGTGTTCAATCTATATCTGTATATGTGAGCTGCTTTTATAGGCTCTCTGCACCTCTGACCAAGCATGTCCAGGCCTAAGACAACATTGCTTAGCACCAGTGTTGAGTGAGTGCTCCCAGGTGTGCTTGGACTGATGAAAACAGCCTGCTTTGTGGCAATGTGCCACAAAATATGACAGGAAATCATGAAATAGGATAAAAACGGTATGTGATAAGAGATTTATGATGATTTTCGTGATCAGCAGTCCAAAGTCCATAAAATGCACCCAAAAGTGTTTAGGAAGCAAAATCTTCATTGTCCAGTGTGCCCTGTCTTCTCTTCAAGGGCAAGGACTTTGCAAGTCCACAACTGACCAGTGTGAAAATTCCATCCTGTCTGGTGATGGTTAGTCTCATTAGCCAAGGGCCCAGAAGCAGTGGGATCCTGCTGAGATGAATCACCCCCTACAAACCGAGTATTTTTTTTAGTGTAGGTCACATACAAACACTTTAAAACAGATCTTATTTAAAATACTGAAGCTCTGCCCCTTGGTAGACGTATCGGCTCCAGAGCCTTTGCAAGAGCTTTGAAGAGTGCTCAAGAGACTTCATTAATGGATTGTTGTTTACAAAAGGCAACAGATGAAAGAGCATGTCCGAGCCGCTATGTCTGGAAGAGAACTTGCTGTTCTGAGAGGGTCATGTAGTTTTGCAAGCAGAGAGAGACAAACAGGCTTTCTCTCAGAGAGTCAGAGAAAGAGAGAGAGAGAGAGACACACACACACAGATCACTTGTACAGAGTTACAGCCAGCTGGGACTGTAATAGGACAAGCCCGTTTGGAAGACAGCCTGGTCAAAGCCCTTGTAGTTCATGCAAAAGAAGAGGACTGGCTGTCTAATGTTTCACTTGGAAAAAGGGAAACAGAAAGGAACTCTGTGGTGACCTGAAAGAAAGAGGTTATCATCTGGAGAACCCTGAAGTGGCAAGTTTCGTCAGCAAGGCACGAAAGTGGCTAATGGAAGAACATCATTTGTGGATGTCATGGGACAACAAATCTCTCTCTGAAAACCGACAATAACCTTCCTGAGAGGTCATTATTTACCTTTCAAGCACCAAAGTCTGGTGAACTTTAAATGTTAAATTCTGTGCACAGTATAAGAATTGCCTGCAACAAGTGAACTTGGAGGAATGAGAAGTGAGATTGGACTGTGAACCAAAGAACTTTTCTGAACTTACACACACATTGCATACACGTGCGCTTAGAATTAGAAAGGGGTTAAGTTAGGTTAGTTAAGTCAATAGTGATAAGTTAAAGTTTGATTCTATTTCCATGTTTGAAGATAATTAAAAGCAACTTTTGTTGAAGTCACCATTTGTCTTGATGAATAGCTATTGCTGCTGGGATTTGGGGTCCTCTGAACTCATAACACGGCCTTGACTTGAGTTCATAGTGACAACTGCAAGAAATACACAATCCACTCACTTCTCCTGCCCTGACTTGTTTGTGCAACAATGTTTGACCTCAGGTAGTACCCTCCATCTCACTTACTTGCTCAATTACGTCCTCAGCATGACATGGACTGGAGTATGATAGGTATAAGGAGAGGTCGGACAATACATGCTGAGGGAAGCACTGAGGCCTGGTGCAGCCAACGCGAGGGTGCTGTGGGGAAAGACTACAGGCTAGAGTCCTTTTATCTCCAGACATTGAAGGGCTGAGATGAGGGGAAGGCCCACAGACATCGGAGAGGGGAGTAACGAGAAGGTGCCGCAGTGGCGGCAATGGTGCTAACATGAGAACGTAGGAGTGGAAATGTCTGGATATGATACTAAGGGTGTGAGAATGGTTTTCTTTGGAAGTAATTTGTTGCGAATAAAATTTATTTTTGGAAAAAAAAGCTGATTGTTTTCTCTAGATTGCTGGAAACCAAGGGGCAAGCTGTAAAAGTATATAAAATGATGGGGGGATGGTCAGAGCGGTAATGTTAAATTCTCGACAGCTGTTGCCTTCTGTATCTCTCCACGACTCCATGGTGTTTCTAATGTCAATTCATGCAGCGGCATATATGTTGCTGCCTGAACGATACCGTCAGTGATTTGCCTTTCACCCGCAGGTATGCAGGGAGACACGACTCAGGGTTTTTCTATGAACTGCATGCCGAACTTCTTTCTGAAGACATGAGCGTAATCCAGGAGTACAAGTCTGATGTGATTGAGGTCCCACAGTGGAGCGATGCCGAATGGAAGGAGGTATGTTTCAGGCAGGACCTGAAAACAAGCAGTAAAACACTTGCTGAGCTGTAAATCTGTGTTGAAAATGGAAGGGAGGCTAAACCAGATGGATTCCTGCAGTGGGAACACTGATTTTAATGTCCAGAATATGTGTCCTCTCCTGACGGATTACTCAGTAATGATCTGCTTTGCTTTGTTTGCAGATATCCAAGACTTTCACCAGCTATGGGCCTGGTGTCCGCTATGTGAGGTTTACACATGGAGGGAAAGACGCTCAGTTTTGGGGAGGGTGGTATGGTGCCAGAATCACCAACAGTGCCATCATCGTGGAGCAATAAACAAACTCCAAGCCCTTCAGCCCGTGCTTTTTGCAATCAACCTTGCACCATTTTCATTTCATATGGCATTCTGAGGGGGTGGGGAGAGAGAGAGAGAGAGAGAGAGAGAGAGAGAGAGAGAGAGAGAGAGAGAGAAAGTGTGTGTGTGTGTGTGTGTGTAACTGGACAACAGCAGATGTAGGGTGGGGAAGAGGGAAGAATATGTTCATTTTATTGCTGCTATCTAAGCCAAAGAAGTTGATACCATTTACTATGATGCATTCACTTGGGGAAAGTTACACCAGACAGAGGAATTCAAAGGACAAACAAAATCAGATTATCACGTGTCATGCCCACTGGAAAATAGATTTTGTGGCATACCTTCAACCTGACCAAAGGCCCCACATTCACCAACATTCACAATCTTACTATCTTGGGGTTCAGAGTACTGAACTTAATAACCAAATCAGGGAGATATAATCAATCTGCAACTTTAAAATGTGAATCTATTCACTCATCTCAATAGGCAATGGACAGTAGTAGGCCATTTGGCCCTTCGAGCCAGCACCTCTGTTCACTGTGATCATGGCTGATCATCTACAATCAGTATCCCCATTCCCGCCTTGACTCCAGTATCTTTCAGAGCTCTATCTAACTCTTTCTTGAAAGCATCCAGAGAATTGGCCTCCACTGCCTTCTGAGGCAGAACATTCCATAGATCCACAACTCTCTGGGTGAAAAAGTTTTTCCTCGACTCTGTCCTAAATGGCCAACCCCTTATTCTTAAATTGTGGTCTCTAGTTCTGGACTTCCCCAACATCGGGAACATGTTTCCTGCCTCTAGCGTGTCCAATCCTTTAGTAATCTTATATTTTAATGTTGCAGAGTACACCAATACGTCTGATGTCCATCAAAAAGTTTTATTAATTTAATTTGAGCTAAGATTCATGTTGATTTTATGCTAATATTTACAATTAATGATTATTTAATAACCTGACTCGCTTAATTTTTTGTATTTCAACTCAGAAAAACCAAAGATAAAAATCAGCCCAGATACATGGATGGGTTAAGTGTGGAGGGATGTGGACTGCGTGCAGGTCAGTGGGGTTGGGCAGAGGAGGGGCAGTTCGGTGCAGACTGGAGGAACTCTGTTTCTATGCTCTAGGGTTTGATGGTGGGGAAAATTCCTTTTACCATTTCTCCACCAATGCTCCACAGTGACAAAAACCACCAACAATGATGAGTTTATATTTTCATTCACTTTGTTTCACAAATGCCACACGTGAATTTCAGTTTGTGCATTGGCCAATCCCCTTTATCTGCCCCAGTCTTGTGACAACGGTGAAAACCGACGCATCAAAACACAGACAGGCAGGGGATAGAAGCAAAGCATTCTTGGTCACGTGAATGGAAGTGAGAATTGCCCTGTTATGGATACCATTACCAACTTCAACTTGGTTAAACCTTTCAGAGAAGGTTAGTGCTCCTCCGGTGATTTTTTTGTAATCCAAAATGTCTGATTTTGCAAAGCATTGAAAATGACCAAAATAAAAGCCATAAAATGCAAATTCTAATTATGTGCATAACATCAAGTCCAGGTTTATTGTTAGATTATATTGTCTGTGTGGGTTTTCTCTGGGGGCATTTTCCCCTGGGTCCGCTTGGGAGATCGGGGTATCTATCCCTTCAATCTCTACCCTTACATCATCCCCTCTTCTGTCTGTTTGGGAAGTCTGCTGCCTTATGGGGCAGGCGTGAACAGCAAGTGGAGAGGGCAGTATGTTAGGCACATGCTGAGGAGTATCTGCATTATTACCATCGTCTTCATTCCAGATATTCCCGTCCCATTCATCAATTACATCAGGATCGTCGCCATTCCTTATCATGGCATGAATACAATGTGGATCGGGTTCTACTCCATGCCTTTCTTTATCTGCACAGAGCTGCTGCCGGAGTTTAATATTACGGCAGATCGTTTGGACATGCTTATCCTCCCATTCTTTGGCTCGGTCCTGACTAATGCAAACAATCTCACTCATCATGGAACAGCGTTGTCGCAGGGTTTCTAGCTCCTCCTCTAGTTGCTCTCTCTTACGTTGAGATTCTACTTCTCGCTGAACTGATTCTGCTTCACGCTGAACGGAGTGGCGTAAGGCTGTGGCCAGCAGCCAAAAACCATCTGTCAGTGTCCCCTTTTTACCAGGAAATTTACTTTCTCGAAGTAGAGTGGCAACCCGCTCTCCCAGAGGTGCATTTGATGGGTCTAACTTCTCATCCCAACTAATGGGTGATCCCAACAAAGACAGGGTATTGGCCAACATGCCAAACCCATGGTCTTTGGAAGTCCATCCCGGAATCAAGAACTCCTCAGGGCTCACCTCTTTCTTTCAGCGAAACATCTTGAGACAAACCCTGCTCGCAGCGCCAATTGTTCTGGGTAAACTTGTACCTCTCACTTTGTTCGTTTTAGATTGGTCACAGTGTTTGAGCTACCGAAAGAAAACAGAGACACACACCGAGAGCACTTCAGTCTACACAAATCTTTATTACAAAGTCTTAAGCAGATTTCAAACTACAATATGCAAGCCCTCCCCAATCATACTTAACAACGCCTGGACTGGTCCCAACTGCCAAAGCGAGGCAATGACGGCACACTTGTAGTAGGTTGCCGGGGCGCCGGTAGCAGCTTCTTCACCTCCCACGACCTGGACGTTGTTCGGATTCTGGCTGTTCTTCCTTCTTGACAAGAGGTGTTCCCACCCCTCGGAGAGTCTAAACTTCAGCAGCAGGACCACAGGCTTATATACCCCAAAAACAATTAATCATGCGCCTACTCCTTCTAACATTTGTCAGTCAAAATCAAAACTGAACATACTATTCTACAATTTAGAAGATTAATTATTATGGAACCAGGATGCTATGATTTCCTGGTTGATCTGGTAGATACAAAGACTTATTAAAACTTCTCGAGCAAGACAGGTTGTGACCAATTCGTCAATTTCAGAGTGTCGTATTTGACAACTGCTTTCCCTGGGCCTCACAGTGGAATTCCATTTCAAAGTGTATCTTCAGATAAATCCCCATCTGCTATTTCTGACAGTAAGGTGACCTGAGTGTGGCCCCAGTGTCGTCAGTTCTACATAAGCAAAAAGCATCTGGGCACATGGTTTTAATCCTCCATTACACCCGGCCAGCTCAAAAAACTTTCCTACATCTATCCTATCCATACCCTTCATAATCCTATATGTTTCTATAAGATCTCCTCTCATTCTTCTGAACTCGAGCGAATACAATCTTAGACAATTATATCTTTCATCATGTCAACCCCTTCATCCCAGGGATCAACCTAGTAAACCTCCTCTGGACCGTCTCCAAAGCCACTATATCCTTCCTCAAATATGGAGACCAGAACTGGACACAGTACTCCAGGTGCGGTCTCACCAGTACCTTATACATCCATCGTCATGAAGTGCTTCGAGAGGGTCATCATGGGACCCTCATGGGAGCCACATCTGGCTCCTGCTGCCCCCATCACAGGACCCCCTGCAGTTCTCATACAAACCCAACTGCTCCACAGATGACGTTGGAATGCTGTTTATTTTAGTTCGGCATTCAACATAATAATACCTCAAAAGGGAGTACCTGATAAGGAAGTTGAACCGGCTCGATCTAAACACCCCCCTCTGCAATTGGATTCTTGAATTCCTATCGGGGAGACCTCAGTCAGTCCAGATCAGTAACAGACCATCACACTGAGCATGGGGACCCCAGGGCTGTGTGCTTAGTCCACTGCTGTTCACTCTGCTGACCCACGACTGCAGCTAAACACAGCTTGACCCACATCATTAAGTTCACTGACGACACGACAGTGGTGGGCCTTATCAGTAAGAATGAAGAGGCAGCATACAGAGACCATGTGAAGACACTAACGGACTGGTGCAGAGCCAACAACCTGTATCTAAACGTTAAAAAATCAAAAGAGATAGTTGTCGACTTCAGGAAGGCCTGGGGGGCCACACTACCCTCACCAATGATGGCTCCACCATTGCGGTCATCAAGAGTATCAAATTCCTTGGAGTGCATCTGGTGGAGAACCTCACCTAATCCCTTAACACCAACCCCATAGCCAAGAAAGCCTCTACTTCCTGCAAAGACTGAGGAAAATCCATCTCCCACCCTCCATCCTCACTACATTCTACAAAGGATGTACCGGGAGCATCCCTTGCTACTGTGTCACTGCCTGGTTTGGAAACTGTAGCTCCTCAGACTGCAAGACAGTGAAATCGGTGGAAAAAACCATTGGGGAACCTCTTCAGAACATGGAGTTCATCTACTACACTCGATGCAAGCGAAAAGCAATAAACACTGTAAAAGACTCCACACATCCCATTCTCCCTTCTGCCATCTAGCACTCGGGCCCTAACGTCCAGAGTGGGAAGCCATCAGGTTCAAAGCCACACAGCCTCCTGATCTGACTGGCATGCGTGAGATGGAACCACTGGCATTCTTTATGGTTGTGTTGGCAGTGGCCAAGGGTTTTGGGGCCTCTGGTGAGGCAGAAGATGTGATGAAGGAACTTAAGCAGGGCGCTCTTGAAATTAGCTGAGTTGAAGCCCCTGGCTATTATGAACACAGCCCTAGGACACTTTACTTTGAGGCTGACATTAGAGTTGAATAGTTTGTCTGGTGCAAGCTTTAAGTCTGTCAGGCATGATACGTAAACAGTAGTCAGTGTCGTGTCTTTTTTGTAAGGGGGAGGACAAGATGAAGCACTCGGGAGATGCGATTTACAGTTAAATTTCTTGTTGTACCATATATTTCGGCCTATAAGTCGACCAGCATATGTCGACCCCCATTTTTCAACCTAATTTTAAGGGTTTTTGGTATATGGTGTATGTCGACGCCCATTTTTTGGGCTGTATGGGCTTCCTAGGAACAACCCCACATTTTTTAAAACACCCTAATCTCAAGTAACAACAACACCTTTTGTACATTGGGATAGGTGCTCCCCCAGATCAGTTGGTGCATTGGGATGGGCGCTTCCCCAGATCAGTTGGTCGTCCCAGCCTTTCTTCGATTTCCCTGAATTTGCATTTTGTGGCAACATTCTTCAGCCTAGTGAGGAAATTATTCACCGTCTCATCAGACTCTTGCTTTAGGATCTGGAATTCATATTGTTTGATTCTTTGGTTAGATCTAGGTTCCAGGTGATGCACTATCAGTAACTCCAAAGACTAGAAGTTCCCCGACTGAGAGGCTTTTATTACCATAAAGCAGACGGCACGTGCCATGTTTCTGACCCGAGACCCGAGCTTGTTCTGGGGGAGGGGTTATGGTGTTGCTGCCTTTATTAGGGGGATCAAGAGGGTACATTCAGCAAGGGGCGGGCCACAGACAGTGTTAACAGTTGAGAGGAGAATTTCTCAGATATATTCTCCAGATCATTCTCTTCTGTCTTGGCCAGCTCCCAGCTGTTGAATAGGTCTAGTCCTCATTCACTACCCCCCCCCCCCACCTTTCCGGAGAAGGATATAACTAACCTTTTCCTCCTGTGTGGCCCCTTTGAGGAAGCATTTGAAGGCCAGGAAGCACGAGATTCCTTGAAGGTTTCTCCGATGTCATCGGCTTCCCAGTCCATTACCGTGTGAGGCGCTGCTGCCACGGGGGTGGCAGCCATTTCCTTCTGCACTGGCGATCAGGTGATGATCTTTTTTTGAGTGGGTTTCTAGTGTTCGTAGGGATCCAAAATGATCTGTATGGCATGGTCTTCAGTCCCCATGTGGTGACCCTTTTGTAAGTGGGAAGACAAAATAAAACACTTGGGAGATACAATTTATAGTTCTCTTTCTTGTTGTAAACATGTTACAGACGTGCGTAACGGTACATGAATGCGTCCGTGCACACGCACCACTCACGACTGTGAAATGGCCATGCTCCTAGCAATAAAATAGTCACGGATATATTGAGTATACAACAGTCAGTATAACTGGTGTGAATCCTCATGGCAAGAAGAGGCATTCCAGGTTAGGTATTCCAGGTCTGGGGTGCAGGGACTCACCAGGTCTGTCACATCTGAGAACCGTGGGGTGTGGATGAGATGCTCCTAGCTCTTGTTTTTCTCGAGGACAAATGTGTGGTCCATCCACTGGATGGAGAAGCCCTCTGGTTGTCCTACAGTTGGGAGCGGAAGGAGTGAGCCCCCATCACTGTGAAAGGCAAGTCCAGCCTTAACTCACACAGGAGGCCACGGATGCTAGAATCTCACTATTGGTAAACTGAACAGCACTTCTCCTTTCTCACCAAGAGTTATTTCCTCACTTTGGATATATTCAGATTTATTGTCAGAGTACATGCATGACATTATATACAACCCTGAGATTCCTTTTTCCTGCGGACGGGACAGAATTACCTCTAATTGGTAGTGCAAAAATAAACTGTACACAGCGTAAACATGTAAACAAATAAAGAATCGTAAATAGATGATGAAATAAACAAACTAACTGAGCAATTCAGAAAGAATAAAAGGAAAATCAATAAAATGCACGATTAGTGTCCTTAACTGAGTCCCTGGTTGAGTTTATTACTGAGGAGTCTGATGATGGAGGGGTAGCAGCTGTTCCTCAACCTGGTGGCGCAAGTCTTGTGGATTAGATACCTCTTTCCTGATGACAGCAGCGAGGCCCATCCACTGGAATGAGAAGCCCTCTGGTTGTACTGCAGTCAGGAGCCCCCATCACTGAAGCAGGGTGCACAGTTCCTCAACTCCCTATGAAAGGCAAGGCCATGGGTGCTGGAGTCCCACTCTTGGTAAACTTCTCCTTTCTTCATGCAGTAAAACCTCATTAGAACGCGGTAGTTGGGGTCCAAGATTTCATACCATGTTACAGCTGAGTCATGGAACAGATGCATATATGCAGGAAAACAGAACACTGTGACTCAAACCCAACAATAAGACCTTTAAGACCTTTAAACTCCACATATTAACATACACCTCTTGTAAATGAGTCATGAGTCTATTTTTTGAGTTTATGGCTGTTAGCCACTGTTAGCCTAGCATCCTAAAATCAATGTTTGGGGTCCACAGACACCCGCGCTACAAGCAATTCCACGGATTAATGAATCGCATTCCAACGAGGTTTCACTGTATTCCTACATGCTGAGAGATCTCCCACTTCCGGGTCACTCCACACTCTCCCCAACAGCTCTAGCAAACTTGCCTACCAGGATATTGGTCCCTCTTCAGTTTAGGTACAGCCCGTCCTTCTTGCACAGGTCAGACCTGTGCCATTTGATTCAAAATGTGGTTTTACAGAACTCCTGAGAAAGTGATAATAAAATGTGAAAAGACACACTTGTTTGTCCTGTCCCAACTATCTTAACTGCGCAGTTCAGTAGTTTTAACCTGATTCCTTCCCTAACCCAAGGTAAGCTTGCATATTTTTATAACTTGGGTATCAAGAAAGTCTAATGTGATGTGATGGAGAGATTGCGAGAAAGGAATAGAATCTTTACAGGCTACAGGGTGTGGAGAGGTGTAGTGGAGGTAACTGTGTGAGTTTATAGAGTGTCTGTCGAGAGTTTGTCTCCCATGATGTCCCAGAAACAAGTTGTACTGGTCAGGTCCCTGGCACAGAGTCTGGCTCTCTGGATAATAAGGGAGGAGAGGAGGAGAGGTATGGTGTTGGGCGATTCGATAGCTGAAGAGACAGGAGGTTCTGTGAATAAGATAGAGACTCCCGGATGGTCTGTTGCCTCCCAAGTGTCAGGGTCAGGGACAACTCACATTGAGTTCACAGTATTCTCAAATGGGACGGTGAGCAGCCAGATGTCGTGGTCCACGTTGGTACCAATGACACAGATAGGTGTAGGGAAGAGGTCCTGAAGAGGAAAGGAAACTGCAAAGCAGGACCTCAAGGATGGTTATCTCAGGATTGTTGCCCGTGCCACACACCAGTGAGGGTAGCAACAAGAAGTTGCAGCAGATGAATGCATAGCCGAAGAATTAGTTTGTAGGGGACGACGGTTCACATTTGTGGATTATTGGGATCTCTTCTGGGGAAGGTCTGACCTGTGCAAGAAGGACGGGCTGTACCTAAACTGAAGAGGGACCAATATCTTGGTAGGCAAGTTTGCTAGAGCTGTTGGGGAGAGTGTTTAAACTAGTTTGGTGGGGGTGGGGAGGGGTGGGAATGTGAGGCCAGGAGGTGGAAAGGGTGATACAATGTGTTGTGGATTTAAGAGGAAGGACAGGCAGGGGAGGAAGCAGAAATGCAGGGTTTGTAATGTGTCTGCAGGGAGCATTAGAAATAAAGGGGATGAACCTAGATCATTGATCAGTACGTGGAACTAGAAATTTGTGGCTGTTACAGAGATGTGGCTGATGCAAGGACAGGATTGGCTGATGCAGGTACTGTGGGTAAGGTATTTTAAAAGGGATTGGATGGGAGGTGGGGGGGGGAGTAGTATTACTGGTCAGGGATAGTATCACGGCTGTAGAAAGGGTGAACGTTGTGGAGGGAGTGTTGACTGAGTTGGTGTGGGTGGAAGTCAGAAATAGGAAGGGAGCTATCACTGTCTATAGGCCCCCAAATAATTGGGGAACAGATAAATGGGAAGATTTTGTAATGTAGCAGAAGTAAAAAGACGTTGTTATGGGAGACTTCAACTTCCCAAATATTGACTGACAAAGATAGAGCAAAATTTGTCAGTGTCCAAGAAGGATTCCTGACAAAGTTTGTGGGCCAGCCGAATAGAGGAGAGGCCGTACTGGATTTGGTACTGGGTAATGAATCAGGTCAGGTGACAGACCTCTCAGTGGGGGAGCATTTGGGTGACAGTGACCACAACTCCCTGAGCTTTAGCACAGCTGCAGATAAGAACAAAAGCAGACAAAATGGGAAAGTGTCTAATTGGGGAAAGGTTAATTACGATGGGGCGAGGCAGGAGAGTAAATTGGGAATAGATGTTTTCGGGAGAAAGCATAAAAGTAATGTGGAGGATGTTTAGGGACCACTTGCACAGGGTTCTGGATTATATTGTCCATTGAGACAGGGAAAAGATGGTAAGAAAAGGGAACCATGGTTGACAACACAGGTGAGGCAGCCAATGAAGAGGAAGAAGACATTAGATTTTGGAAGCAAAAATCACGAAAGGTTCATGACCAACTCAAATTCAAATGCTTATTTGTCATGTTGCCATCTGCTCATGTAATAAAAACCATGAGTGTATTATTAATTTAGAAATGCAGCAGGATAACAGGCCCTTCTGACCTGAGCCCATGTGACCAATGAACTTGCCTGTGGCGATATGGATACCTGCCATTTCATCGCTTGGCCACATGGTGTCAGAGACAATCGCCTATTGAATACTTCTGACCTTCCCTGCTTGAGGCAAGGCTGTGTTAGGTTCCTTGGTTGATTAAAGTTCCACTTCAATCTCACACTCTACTTGGTCGATGTGTGCCTACACTACCAACCCTCAAGTCTTTGGAATGTGGGAGGACACTCGAGTACCTTGAAAGAACCCAGTGAGGACTCAAAGAGTTGAAGGGGCATTGCATCTTAGAAGATGGAACCTCTTATTTGAGACTCTAAACTGAAGTTTGGAACACAGTTCAAAGAGACCCACAAGCACATGGAAGGAACTAGAATGTTACCATCTGCGTTCCTCCCTTCCTCTTGTAAACGGATTTAGAAATAATCTTTTCTAACCAGTCATCTGGGAGTGACAAAGTGTGCTAAGTTTATGTTTGTCTCAACTGTGGATGCAAAGCCACATAAACCAGTCTGATTTCAGGATACCGCCCTGGAGAAAAGTTAGTCAACTGGCTGTGAGTGACTGACTGCATGTGTTGAGCTCAAGGCAAGATCACACCAGCATCGTCCCCTCTTTGTTCTTTTCTCGCAAGAATTATTCAATAACATAACATAGCCTTGGTGCCCAGATCATTCTCCCACTCTTCTTCATTCAAAAGGCAATCAAGCCTCTGAACATCTGACCTGTGAGAGGTGCATCCAGCTGCAGCTCCTGAAACACTGAGTTAAGGAATTAGAGCTGGAATTGGATGAACTCCAGAACATTCGGGGGCATATGATAGAAGTTTTAGGGACATTATCACATATGGGAGGCAAGAGCAGGGTAAATGGGCAACGGTCAGGAGAGGGAAAGGGAACAGGCAGGCAGTGCAGGGCACCTCTGATGGCATTCCCTGAAAAACAAGTATACCATTTTGGATACTGTTGTGGGGATGACCTACCAGGCGCAAGCCATGGCGATCAGGTCTCTGGCATGTAGTCTGGTCCTGTGGCTAAAAAGGGAAGGGAGAAGAAGAGGTGAGCTGCAGTGATAGGGGATTCCATAGTTAGGGGGACAGATAAGAGGTTTTGTGGAAGAAATTGACTATCCCGAGTGGTACGTTGCCTCCTGGTGCCAAGGTCCAAAATATCTCAGATCATGGCATTCTCAGGAGCTAGGGGGAGCAGCCACATGTTGTATCCACATAAGGACCAATGATGCGAGTAGGAAAACTGAGGAGGTCCTGCAAGGAGAGTTCAGGGAGTTAGTTGCTAGGTTGAAGGACACGGCATCCAGGGTTGTGATCTCAGGATTGCTGCCCATGCCACGTGCTAGTGAGGTTAGAAATAGGAAGATAATGCAGCTTAGATAAAGACATAATGTAGGTGGGAGGTCTCTAAATCATTGGGCTCTCTTCCAGAGAAGGCGGGACCTGTTCCGACAGTACGGTTTGGATCTGAAGAGGGACAAATATCCTTGTGGGAAGGTTTGCTGGTGCTGCTCTGGTGGGTTTAAACGAGATTTGCAAGGGGAGGGGAACTGGACCATCAGAGTGGGGTGGAGGAGGATAAATGTCATGCAGGGATTGCACGTATAGACAGAAATCAAAGGTTTGTACATGATAGAAATGTTCTCAGCTGTGTTTATTTCAATGCAAGGAGTGTTGTCAAAAGGGCAGGCGATCTTAGGGCATGAACTGACACGTGGGATTACAACGTTATTGCTATTAGTGAGACTTGGTTGCAGGAGGGAAGGACTCAATGTTCCAAGGTTCTTTTGATGCAGACATGATAGAGGGGGAGCAATAAAAGGGGGAGGAGTGGTATTGCTCATCAGGGAAAATATCACAGCTGTGCTTAGACAGGACAGCCCAGAGGGCTCACTTACAGAGACCATATGGGTAGAGGTGAGGAATGGGAAAGGTGTGACCACACTGAAAGGCTTGTATTATAGACCACCAATAGTCAGAAAGAATTAGAGGAGCAAATCTGTAGAGAGATAGCAGATCGATATAAGAAGCAGAACATTGTGATAGATTTTAACTTTCCACATATTGACTGGGACTCCCATACTGTAAAAGGGCCGGATGTCTTGGAGTTTGTCAAATGTGTTCATGCAAATTTTCTAAATCAATATGTAGAGGTGCCAACGAGAGAGGATGGAGTACTTGACCTCCTATTAGAGAACCAGCAGGACAGGTGACAGTTGTATGTGTAAGTAAACATTTTGGGTCCAGTGAACATAATATCATTAGTTTCAAGTTACTTCTGGATAAGGAATAGGTCTGGTCCTCTTTTGGATCTAAATTGCAGAAAGGCCAATTTTTGTTGGAAATGAGAAAGGATCTAAGAAGAATAGATTGGGATAAATTGTTTTCTGGCAAGGATGTGTTCAGTAAATGGAAGGCCTTCAAAAGTGAAATTTTGAAAGTGTAGAATTTGCCTTTAATCCTGACAGGAAAATGCAAAGTCACCAGGCATAGGGAACCTTGGTTTTCAAGGGATATTGGCAATCTGGTTAAGAAGAAGAGGGAGGTGTACAGCAGGTATAGGCAACAAGGAGCAAATGAGGTACTAGAAGAGTGTAGAAAATGTAAGAAGAAGGAAATCAGGGAGGAAAAAAAGACATGAGGTTGCTGGTAAACCCGAAGTGGTTCTACAAGTATGTAGTAAGGGACAAAATTGCTATCCTTGAAGCTCAGAGTGGTCGTCTATGTGTGGAGCCTCATGAGTTGGGGGAATACTGTTTGTTTTTTTGCATCAGTATTTACTCAGGAAACTGGCCTAGTGTATAAGGAAGGAAGGGAAGCCAGCAGTAGAGGCATGAAACATGTAGAGATTAAAGGAGGATCTTGCAGCCTTACAAAGAATAAAGGTAGATAAATCCCCCAGGTCTGACATGATATTCCCTCGGGCCTTGAGGGAGATGCATGTAGAAATTTCAGGGGCTCTGGCAGAAATATTTAAAATGGCCACGGATGAGGTGCCAGAGGATTGGGGGGGGGAGCTCATGTTGTTCCGTAGTTTAAAAAAGGTTCCAAAAATAAACCAGGAAATTACAGGCTGGTGAGCCTGACATTAGTAGTAGGTAAATTATTGGAGGATGTTCTGAGAGTAGGATATACAAGTATTTGTACAGCCAAGGGTTGATTGTCAGTATGGCTTTGTGCGGAGTAGGTCTTTTCAAGGAGGTTACCAAGAAGGTAGATGAAGAAAAGGCCGTGGATGTTGTCTACATAGACTTTAGTAAGGTCTTTGACAGAGTCCCACGTGGGAGGTTAGTTCAGAAGGTTCAGACACTAGGTAACAATGGAGAGGTTATAAACTTATTTTGAAATTGGTTTAATGGGAAAAGACGGAGAGTGGTAGCGGATGATTGCTTCTCAGACTGGAGGCCTGTGATTAGTGGTGTGCCTCAGGGATCGGTGCAGGGACCATTGTTGCTTGTTGTCTATATCAATGATCTGGTTGATAATGTGGGAAATTGGATCAGCAAGTTTGCTGATGACACTAAGATTGGAGACGTTGTGGACAGCGAGGAAGGTTTTCAAAGTTTGCAGAGGGATCTGGACCAACTGGAAAAATGGGCAAGAAAATGGTAGATGGAATTTAACACAGACAAGTGAGGGGTGTTGCATTTTGGAAGGACAAGGTAGGACATACACAGTAAATTGTAGGGCATTGAAGAGTGCAAAGGAACAAAGGGATCTGGGAATATGGATACATAATTCCCTGAATGTGGTGTCACAGATGGACAGGGTTGTAGGGAGCTTTTGGGATCATGGCCTTCATAAATCAAAGTATTGAGTATAGGAGTTGGGATGTTATGGTGAGGTGGTATAAAACATTGATGAGGACAAATTTGGAGTATTGTGTGTAGTTCTGGTCCAAAACTACAGGAAGGATATCAGCAAAATTGAAAGAGGGCAGAGATTTACTACAATGTTGCCGGGTGTTCAGGAGTTGAGTTACAGGGTAAGATTAAACAGGTTAAGACTTTATTCCTTGTAACATAGAAGAATGAGGGAAGATTTGATAGAGGTTTACAAAATTATGAGGGTTATAGATAGTAAATGCGAGTAGACTTGTTAGGAGAAATACAAGAGGTCATGGCTTTAGGGTGAAAGAGGAAAGGTTCAGGTTCTTCACGCAGAGTGGTGGGAGTGTGGAACGAGCTGCCATCTGATGTGGTAAATGTGAGCTCACTCTTGAGTTTTAAAAATAAACCAGATAGATAAATGGATGGGAGAGGTCTGGAGGATTATGGAATGGTTGCAGGCCAGTGAGACTAATGAATGATATTTCAGCACAGACTAGAAAGGCTGAATGGCCAGTTTTCTATGCTGCTGTGTTCTATGGTTCTACATTTACAGAGACTGATACAAGGGCTCAGGCTACAAGTTCCAATGGATGAAGCATCTCTCAGTGCAAACTCAAACCATGAGAAGTATTAATTGATGTCACTGGCACATAGTCACCATAGACTTTATATGCATGTAAATACAAACTGCATCACTCCACAACCGCAGCACGTGTAAAGTATGCATCAAAATAACATTTCCCTTGGGAAGAGAATGGTGGATGTTTGAACAGCAGCAAGAAATGGCTTTAAAATTTGTCACATTCAATTGACTGAAAAAAGCAGCTGTTCTGAATTGGTGAAGCACGTGACAAGACTCAGGTACAAATCTAGAATGAAATGGCAAGTGGATTTAGATAGAAAGATAGATGAAAAAGTATGTAGAGACAGTATGACAAAAGTAATAAATGTATGTAATAGATTAGATCAGTATAATTTTTTACATCAATTATATTTGACTCCGTTTAAAATTTTTAAAAATCCCAGCTCAGTTCCTCAGATACATATTTTAGATGTGGTCAAAAAAGGAGGTACTTTTTTTACATTCGACATGGACTTGTTCTAAGGTTAAAAATTTCTGGGTGCAAATTAAATCTTTTTAAAAACAAATGACCACTTGATGCAATGTTACTTTATTAAATCAACGGCTTTAAAATTGAAGCTAAATATGTATCAAATTGAGTTTTTACGTTTATCAATAGCAGTTTCAAAAAAATGTTTAGTTATTTTATAGAAATCTGATTTAAATTTAGGGATAAAAGATGGCACAATGAAATTAAAGCCTGCATTCCTTGAGAAAAAAATTACATATAATTTGAGAGATAAATATTCTTTTTTTATTAAAGTTTGGAGCCCTTACTTGAAAGCTGTTGGCATTAAAGTACGAGGTCTCGATCCACCCCAGTGGACATCTTCACTCCTGCAGCCAAGAAGCTTCTTGTTTTTAACTTTATTAAGATTAAATAATGATCTCCTTTCTCTTTCTTTGTAGTTGGGGAGGGGAGGAGGGAGGGTAATAGTTGGGGAGGTTGGGATCATATGATTGATCATTATATGTTCTTGTTATATGTTTGTATTGATTAATCTTTATTAAAAAAACAAATAGAGTAACACTTTTTCCAACTGTCCATCAAGAACATAAGTAGGTCAGGACATTAAAGAATACTTTATTGTAGAACAATGCATTTACAGTGAACTTGGGGATAAAGCACAAATTGGTTTTAATAAAACAAAACCTAATAATTTTCAACACCAACAAATGCACGTTCCCCATGTTAAACTATAAATATTTTCTGCAAAAGAACCTCTCAGTAAAACTGATCCTTTAGACACCCCCTGGTTACTTTATGCTCTTTCCACTTCAGAAATGTTTACCTTGGTCCAGGCCACTTTAAGCACTAGACCCACCCCACAAACAAAACCCTGACTCGTCTCTGGCCAACAGCATTCCACTATGAATGAGAAGTTGGTATGTGGGGGGGGGGGGGGGGGGGGGGAGAAAAAAAATCACAAAACATTGAGAAAGACCATTAATGTTTTTTGTTGCACTTGAATGCGTAAGAGCTTTTGGTCATGGCTATAACCTTTGACCTGTCATCTGATTCAAGCAGATACTCCACCTGGTACCGCTAAATTAGCACTGCTTAGAGCCCAACACCAGAATGAGGTAACCTCATGGGGTCTATTTTAAAAGTGCTGATCTTTTACTAAGAGACTCGAGTGGATTTTGTACCTCTCAGAACCACTCAGACACTTGTCTAAAGCAGGTCCAGATTTAATGTGAGCAGATATAGTGAACCTCGTCTCATCATATGTTTTAGGTGACATCACTGATGGTCCTTTTTTTTCCACTTTGACCAATGAATTTGACCTAAAACAGCACAACAAATATATACAAAGCAAAATGCCCAAAATGTACAAAGACATTAATATGATTTTCGGGAGAAGCAATCATGAAATCCATGATTTATTTCAAATGGCGTCAAGTAGTCAAATGGGAAAGATCTTTATGGTATCGTCGCTGTGTGTTTTGCTGGGAAGCGTACATGAGTGAGTCAAACAGATTTTTCCTATGATGCGTCTTCCCCAAACTTTTAAGTTAAGCATTGGAAGAGCAAAGAGTGAATCTATTCAGGATTTTTGTTTTTACAAATACTGGAAGCTTCAGTCAAGAACCGGACAGAGGTCACCCCCGCCTTGGATCTCCACTGAATTATTCAGTAGAAACTTTTAGTAAAAGAATTCAGACACAAAGAATCGCTGGAGGTTATTCAGACCATTAGTCAAATCAGATCTCCTGAAGAACAATGCTTTCAGTCCACACATTGAAAAAATATTATCTTTGTATTAATTTGCTCTATTTTCTTCCATGTATTGGATTTTTAAAAATTGTTAATGATAAGAGATGGACAAACTAGTGCTACCTCATTGAAAGCAAATCTTAATAATTCAATAGCAATGACTTTAATTCCATTGTGTAGCCATCTTCTGAAAGTGAAAAAAGTAGAGAACGATGAAATGTTCTTTGTCTTTTCCAACAGTCTATTGATTCAAAGGTGCCTTCACGGACAGGGAGGGAGGTCTAAGGGTCTCCCAGAGACTTTGAATCATCACATTGAAAATGCAGAGCCACCTCATGGCAGTGCCACCCATGCCCATTATCCGACTTGGTCTCAGGGCAGTAGTCCTTATGTATTGAGGGGGGAGCAGCAGGAAATGAAGCCCTCATAAAGCACATGCCTTTTAAAATGAAAGCTGCTAATTTCTCTTGGCAGCTCGTTTCCAACACAGCTCTTATTCAGGCCGGTCAGAGGAGAAAATAAACTCATTGAAGCATCAAGTCCAAGATACTGCCTAGCAAGAGAGAATCAGGAACTTTCAAGTAATGACATATTGATTATAAATATGGAAATAAGTCACAAAATGCTGGAAACACTCAGCAGGTCGGGCAGGATCTGTGGAGAGAGAAACAGAACGAACATTTCGGGTCAGTTTGATCTCTCGGATTCTATCAACCTGCTGTCTGTTTTCAGCTTTTATTTCAGACATGCAGCATGTGATATTTTTGGTATTTTTCTAAAACTTAGCTGAAGTATTTCATCGCATTCATCCAGACTCTTGAACTGTGAGCATCCAGCCAGACTCTTGGAGCTTGAACATCCAGTCAGACTCTATCTGCGCAGCTCAAGGTTCAATGGTAACGCTACTGTTGGTGACACGGATTCCATACCAACCTGCCCAGAACTGAGTGTCTCGCCCCTCATGTGAAAAGTGAACATATCTAACACCAGGCCCATAGTCCTTGAAAACATGAACCATCTGTAAAGCAAATACCACTGTTAGTTATTGTATAATGCACAAGAACAATTGTGGTATATTCAGTAAAACCCCTGATATCCGGCATCTACATTAAGAATAAACAGTTTACAACAATACCATATGGTAATATACTGAACAAATTTCACTTTCATGAATATATAAACTGTAAACCATTTTACTTTATTTTCAGTCACATTCTTTGAAAACATTTAACCGTGATTGCATTTGCAGGTTCCTCCCCCTCCACGGAGCCGACGAACAATAACATTATAGATAATTAACTCTCCCCTCCCCCAAGTTTAGAGATAAAGCTTTACTAATATACTTAATAATATACTAATGATATTACTAAGCAGAGATAAGGAGACACTTTAAGAGCCGCCGAACAGTAAGCGGCATCATCCAGCTCTTCATCCCGGCTGACGCCATTTTATTCAAACAGCCGCTACAGGCAAAGCAAAGCTCGACCAAGGCCCTCCGCTGGCTGAATACTTCCTCCCATCTGCACCAAGGGTTTGTGTTACTTCAGAGAACATTTACAATTTTAAACTTTTACTTAAATTTTTATTTATTCTTTTTCTTTTCTTTTTTCTTTTCTTTGGCTTGACGGACGAAGATTTATGGAGGGGTAGAGTCCACGTCAGCTGCAGGCTCGTTTGTGGCTGACGAGTCCGATGCTTTATTTATTGAATGTCCTCAATTCTTTTTTTTCCGCTGGCTTACGTTTGCTGGTGCTCAAATTCTGGATAACTGGGCTTTTACTGTACTCTGCATCAATAGGCTTCATGTGGTTTTGTGACCATAAAGGTTACTCAAGGCAAAGCTTATATCTGCAGAATGAGGGTGGGTCGTGGGTCACTGAACTCTTCTAGCATGACAACAATGGAGCGAATTACAACTCATTGCCATGTACCCATGGGAAGAGGCATCTTATTGCAAGAGCAGCTGGCTGCTATAAAGAGGAAAAGGATCAACAGAAATATCTTCTCTGGTTGGTTAGTTGGCTATGTCAGCTGTAGGCCCTCAGATAAGGAAACTAACACATCAGGGAGAAGGGGTGGGGGTGGGGAGAAAGGTAGATGGTGAAAGGAATGGTAAAGAACAAAAGGGGGTGAAAACATACAAGGATATAACAAATGGAAGCATTTTATCACCAATGTTATTTTTGACACATCAGTGGCCAGCCAAGTCCTGAAAGGAAATCCTGCCACAATCTCTCGTTAGAAGAAGCATTAAGAGATTAACCAAAACAAATGGAAAATGAAATTGGATACCTCTTTCCACACTGCATCACTCCATTGGGGAATATTAATCAGCTGAGATTTGAATTTCTTGAGAGGGACCTTCTCTTTGGAAAGTAGCTTTACAGATAATCTGTAAATGCAGCCACAGTCATGCCTTGCGGAGTACCTGAATCAGCACAGAGAGATATTTCAATGTTGAGGGCAACTCCAGACCAACCTTGATCAGAATAACTTTACCAAGTTTGCCAAGGATTTTCAGTCAGTCCACTAGCCAAATTCATGATTTACACCCCTCATAACCCACTTAGCTCAATGCTTTCCAACCTTACTGAACAGATGCCTCACTTATTCACATTTGGTAAACATCTCTTTATTAGTCAGGAATTTTTTTTTAAACATTGTTCAGCAGTGCCTACACTTCCTTTGGAAGTTGAGGAGGGCAAGGCTACTGGCCCCCAACTTGACCACATTTTACAGGAGCCCAATTGAGTGTCCGGTCTGGCTGCACCATTGCATCGTTTAGCAGGTGCCAAGCCTCGGATAGGAAGTCAATAAGGCCGAGGAGATCACTAGGGTCTCTTTTGCTGGAAGTGTTGCTTAAATAGGGCTCAAAGAATTATTGAAGACCCTTTCTGTCCAGCACACACCACCTTTAACAGAAGGAGGTACAGGAGTATCAAATCCAGGACTGAGAGGTTGGGAAACAGCTTCTTCCTGCAGGCGGGGAGATTGATGAACAGTATCCTTCCAAAATATTTATGTACATTTATTTTAAGTTATATCTTTGTGCATCTGTGATCATTGTGCTGCAGTGTGGTCCAGAAAAACACTGTTTCATCTGGTTATAAGGAACTTGAACTTGACAAACTATGTCAACTTGACTTAAACTGAATATCAACTCCACAAATGCTAGATGACTAAACGGGTCTTTCCTTTGAAGGAGCTGAGGTTGTTCCAAAGGCTGCTCAAAGCCATAAGCTCCAGCTTGAACCTTCCAACTGATTCACTTCAATCCTATTAAAGCATCAAAAACCCCTGCGATTGTTGGCCCTCCTCCCACACTCCCTGGGATTAGGAAGCCTGCTTGGAAATCACTGATTTAATCCAAGTTCTGCATCCATTAGCTCCTTTGGGGCACTGATCATTTCAATTTTTAAAAAATTTATAGACACAGGACCGTCCTGCACCCATGTGACCAATTAACCTACTCACCCCGTGGATCTTGGGAACGTGGGAGGATATCGGAGCAGCCACAGGAAACTCGCGCAGACACGGGGAACACGTACAAACTTGCAGAATCCGCCAGATTCAAACCCGGCTCTCTGGCCAACAGGATTTCCCCAAATGCTTCGCCACACTCTCTACGTCGGGACTAATTTTGGCAGATAATAATTGCATTTGCCTCCTCCTCACAATCATATCCAAACCTTATTATCCTTGCATTTGTATGAAGTAGAACTCTGTTAAATTTAGCTCGACCTATCCCCATGAGTTGCATTTTCACCCTCACAACATCAACAATGAAAGTGTCATTTTACTTACCAATCTTTTACTACAATTTTAGGTTGAATTACATCAAGCATATTTTCCCAACATCCATTGGCCACTAGATCAATCATCTGTGATTTCCGGCATCGCCTGACCCCCCCACCAAAAAAAAGATGAGAATAATGAGAGCCCATTAACAATAAGCATTTTACAGAATCTTTCACAAATCCAGGCAATCTCTTCTGAAAAATCAAAAAGAACCACAGCTGCATGGAGCGGTCAGGCAAAACAGTGGAGATATGTTTAAGGCAATGTTGAACAAGCACAAGGGAGAGGGTGAGGGGGCAGGAGAGGGCGGGGGCGTGGAGGGAGAGGGCAACGCGGAGTGAGAGGGCGAGGGGAGTGCAGAAAGAGAGGGCAGAGGGGCCAAGGTAGAGGGAGAGGGCTGGTTGGGGGCCAAGGGAGAATGAATAGGTTAGATGTGACTTTAATGAAGAGCCCTTACAGAAACTAGACTGGCAGAGATCGTATAAACCACAGCAGGGTGGGAGGGTATAGACAATGAAGTTCTCACCCATAAGATGTCACAAAGTATTTTTTGACATTGCTGTCAAAAATGTTAGAACCATGGTCCCCTGGCAAGTATTCAATGTTCCACTCATCTCCACCATTATCATCGAGGGTCCAAAACTGAAATTGTTCTGTCGGGATAAAATAGCCAGAGATATAAAAGCCTGTTCTCCCCTTTCCTTACAATTTACTAGATGTCCCATCACTAGAACCCTTCCCCCCTCTTCCCAATTAATTTAAAGCCATCTGCAACCCCATTTTATCTGATTCCTCAGGACATTGGCCCAAGCTTGTACAAACAGATCATCTCTCTCTTAACCTTACCTCATGAATCATATCCTCACCAATCTTTGAGCCACATATTTATTTCCCTACACTTATTTACCCTTAAATTAGATTATTCCAATTTGACCTCAAACTTGGGTAATAATTTGGAGATGAACACTTTTGGTTCTGCGTTATAATTTTGCCCCTCGCAATTCCCCCAGAACCTCTTTCCTCATCCTGCCTATGTGTTGAATGCATATATGGTCCACGTCAACTGCATCTACCCCCTTCATGTTCTTTTCCAGCCCAGAAGAGATGTCCCAGACCCTGGCACCGGCCACACCCCGCAGCCTTCGGGACTCTGCACTGCAAAGAACAGTGTGCCTCCAGCTATACTATCCCCAATGACCCGAGCATTTCTCTTTTCTCCCCTCTCTTGGATGCCACGGTATCAGGAACAGTTTGGTCACTTTTCCTGGTTCCCTCATTTTCATCCAGTTAGGGAGAGATAACCTGGTGCCTGTTCAACAAAGGTAAAAGCCCAGAGAGTAACCAGGCAGAGAGATGATGTCAGCGGAGACCAAAACTTTGTGATGGGATTGTGACAACCTCTGAAGTGGAAAACCCTGCAAAAAGCCGTTGACGCAGCCCAGGACATTACAGGCAAAATCTTTCCCACTACTGAGAACATCTATGGGGAACAATGCCGTTGGAGAGCAGCAGCAATCGTCAAGGATCCACACCACCCAGCACGTGTTCTGTTCTCGCTGCTGCCATCAGGGAAGGGGTATTTGGTGCCACAAGACTCGCACCACGAGGTTCAGGAACAGCTGCTACCCCTCCACCATCAGACTCCTCAGAGACTCATTTAAGGACTTTACATTTCTGCATTGCCCAGTTTTTTTATATTTCTCTTTCATATACAATTTTTTCTTTTTTTTTTCCATCTCTTTTTTTCTGCTTTGGATTCACATACAATTAGGAATAGATTTGAATGAACAGAAAGTGTTTTGCTCTCGTATATGAAAATTAGAGATTGGTGCTTATTCTTTATTCAGTCACGACTTGAAGATGTCATTGGCAAGGCCATCATTTATAACCATCTCTCACTGCCCTTGAATTGAGGTGATTAGAACATAGACACAGGAAACGTGAACAGGCCATTTTTCCTTTGGCAGTCAATGAGACCTTTGTTCTAACATTTCCTTCAACATCTAATTTACCTCTTTTGGATGGATGCCAAATTGTCCTCAAGATTTCAGAATTTTCAAGTTATGTGTACAGGTATTATCATTAACACAGATTTTTTTTTGTTCAAATTCCCATGATCTTACAATTACAAACTTTCCCCACATTACAGTTGCTTGGATTATGGACATTTTCCCTTGAAGAATTCACAAATCTCTACTCAAAAATTTGACTCTCAAAATTTGTTCCCACAGAAATTCTTGTTTCTTTCTTTTTCCCAGGTATCCATAAATGTATTCTTTTTTTAAAAACAAAATATTTAATTGTTTGCATCATTACACAAAAAAAGAATAAAACATTAATTAAATATCCATAGTCAATGATACAAAAAATATTTAGATTTTTCTCCCCATCCCCCCCCACCCAAAAGTAAGAAAAGAAACACCTACCATTTTATATACAATAATATTTGCATAGATAATTATTAATTGTTATTTAAAATGACTAATTAAGAGGAGTGGATAAGATAGAAGAGGTGGACAGAAAATTATCCATAAAATCCGTATATGGTTTCCAAATACTATAAAAATTTTCAACTCGATTCCTTAACCTATACGTAATTTTTTCCAAAGGTCTACAATTTTGCATCTTATTAATAACATAATAACACTTCTCTATATGATATCACTATACATTTCTTTCCAATACTTGGTAATTTCGATTTTATATCCTTTTCCTAAATATCCCCAAGTAAAAATATTCTTGGATCCTTTATCTTCAAAATTTGCCCTAATAAAAAAACTCAGTTCCACTTTTTCACAAGATCACACTAAAGGCAAAAAAGTCCCTCTTTCTTTCGCACGTTGAAAACTCTTATTTGAATAATTAGGCTCAAGTCCATTTAACTTATGTGGAGCATAATACAATTGATTAAGACATTTACTGTATTCGTAACACTTTCATAACGTAATTTTGACCAAATCTCCTCCTGAATTTGTATATTTAAATGTTTCTCCCATCAGATTTTTGATGTATATAAATCTTTTTTTTCTTTACAGTCTCTTGTAATTTTATATACATATTAGTAATAAATTTCTTAACAACAAATGTATCTGTTATTATATCTTCAAATTGACTGTTTAGGGAGTCTCAAATCTGCTCCCAGTCTCTTTTTCAAATATATTTTAATTGTTAATATGCAAAAATTGTATTATTATGTATATTGTATTTATATTTTAATTGATCAAAAGTTTTTTAAAATCCTAAGAAACAATCTTTTTTTCTCTGTATACCTTTACTAAACCAATGATCAAATAAAGAGTTATTCAAAGTTAAAGGAAGACGTTGATTTTGTTTTAACAACATTTTTGGTAATTGATAATTTTTAATTCCTCTCTCAATATGAATTCTATTCCATTTGTTTAAAATATGTTTCAATACGGAAAAGTCTTTAGTTCCTTTAAACGACTCACTATTCCATGTATACAAAATTGACTCCGGAATAGTCTCACCAATTTTATTCAAGCTGGCTTTTCATCCTGTTGAAAACAGGAGGCCAAAAACCTCAATTGAGCTGCTTTAAAATAATTCTTAAAATTTGGTAGTCAGTCCACCCTGATCAAATTTCCACTTTAATTTTTCTAAACCAATTCTTGACATCTTACCTTTCCAAAGAAATTCACGTATTATTTTATTCAAGTTTGAAAGAAAAATTCTGATACTTAAATGGGCAATGATTGACAAGCTCATCTAGAAGACCTTTCAAGAAAAAAGGGTTGTGAGATTTGTTTATTCATAATCCTTTATGCTTTTGGCTGATCATAAAATGCCTTTATCCAGTTTATAAAAGTATTTGGAATCCCAAAAGCATTAAGTGTCTCAAATATTTTAAAAATCCATTCCAATCGATCAAATCCTTTCTCTGCATCTTCCTATTTTGAGCTATATTTGCCAAACTTAAAAATTTAACTATGTTATCTGCTACTTTTCTATTTTTAATAAAACCAGTTTTATCTAAATTTATTAATTTTGTCAAAAATTCAACTAGACTATTAGCTAACAATTTCGATACCATTTTAGTCTGTATTCAATAATGATATAGGTCGATATGAAGAAGGATGTAAACAATCTTTCCCTTTTTTTAGGAATTACAGTTATTAATGCTGTTTTAAAAGATTCAGGTAGATCATAAACCTCTTTCATTTGACCTAATACCTCCATCAATACAGATATTAATATCTTCTTAAAGTCTTTATAAAATTCTGGTGGGAAACCGTCTTCATCTGGTGCCTTATTATTCTGTAGAGTCATTAGAGCCTCATAAACTTCTTTTTCTGAAAAATTCTTGGACAGTCTTATCTTTTCGTCCTCCTTTAACAGCGGTAATTT
The DNA here is from genome assembly GCF_036971445.1 of Narcine bancroftii. Taxonomy (NCBI): domain Eukaryota; kingdom Metazoa; phylum Chordata; class Chondrichthyes; order Torpediniformes; family Narcinidae; genus Narcine; species Narcine bancroftii. The sequence goes on from NC_091470.1 coordinate 172,378,632, forward strand.
AATTTATCACAAATAATCTATTTTATTATCTTCTCTCTTAAGACTCTGAACGATAAGGTTTAGCATAAGTCTTTAAAATGATCATTTACTTCCTGCATTTTCTAAGTGATCTGTCCTGATAATTTCTTTGTAGCAATTATTGTTCTAGAACTCTGCTCTGTTTTTAATTGCCATGCTAAAACTTTATGGGCCCTTTCACCCAACTCATAATATTTTTTGTTGTGATCTCATTATATCTCTCTCTCCACTCTATACGTCTGCACAGCATAAATTTTAATTTCTTCAACTCAATTTTCTCTTCTCATCTTTATGTACTTGAATTTCCTTCTCCAATTTTATTATTTCTTTATCTAATTGAATTACTTCTTTCATATATCCATTTATTTTTGAAGTATAACTTATGATTTGACTTCTCAAATATGCCGTCATTGAATCCCATCATCAAACTTACTCACAACTGAATCCTTAAGTACAGATACACAATCATTTATCTGGAACCCTTGGGGGACAGTGTTCCTGATATCGGATTTTTCCCACTTTCGGAAAGCCCAACTGAATGGTGCTGCCACATTCACTCCCACCCCCTTCCAGTCGCCCGGCCACCTCCCCCAAGCACTGGGTCCTTGGCCACCTCCCCCAAGCACTGGGTCCTTGGCCACCTCCCCCAAGCACTGGGTCCTTGGCCACCTCCCCCAAGCACTGGGTCCTTGGCCACCTCTCCCAAGCACTGGGTCCTTGGCCACCTCCCCCAAGCACTGGGTCCTTGGCCACCTCCCCCAAGCACTGGGTCCTTGGCCACCTCCCCCAAGCACCGGCCGCCTCCCCCAAGCACCGGCCGCCCGGCTGCCTCCCCCAAACGCCAGTCCCTTGGCCGCCTCCCCCAGGCACCGGCCGCCCAGCCACCTCTCTCCCTACTGACCAAATTTTGGAGCTTTCTGGATTTTAGATGTCCGGATAAAGTATCGTGTACCCTAATCTAGAAATTTTTTTATCTATTGACTCATAAAATCACAAAATTCCCTTTTCTTCAATAAGAGTATTCAATTTCCATCTATAACCTACCTTTTGTTGTTCTTCCAATGAAATAGACAAAATTAAAAATAAATGACCTGATAAAACCCACGCTTGATATTCCACTCTTTGTACTCCATATTGAAGTTGTGCAGAAATTAAAAACATCTGTCCACGAATATGTTTTAAATGCAAAAGAATAAAAAGAATAATCTCTTTCATTGGGGTGGATTTTTCTCCATATCTTTCATGAAATCTGTTACCATTTTTGCTACCTTATTTTTCATCATTCTATCTCCTGATCAATCTAATTTAGGGTCTAAAGCAAAATTAAAATCCCCTCCCTATTGTTAAGTCTGCTTTGTTCGAGAATGAGTGAGTCAGACACCAGACTGAGTCGAAATCAAGGTTCTTTATTACCGGATTGTAACACTTGCAACTAACAGTGTTAGTTGGAGAAGGCGCATTCTTCTGATATCAGCAAGTGGTGTTTTTTTATACCTCAGGACACGTACTTAGTAAATTATCATACCATTACATTGTCCAGTGAATAAGCTGTTGTTACCCTTCTCTGTTAGTCTGCTGCTCATCAGCTTGTTATTGCCAAACTTATCTTGAGCGTACAACGTCACACCTGCATCCTGTTACTCCTTAGTACTGGGTGACTCTTTCTTTGGTCCCAACTCATGATGTTTTTACCTTACACTATATAACTTTTCTCTTGGCATTTGATAAATTTATGAAGACATCTTGCATAAGTTTGCCATCATCTACATTTGGTGCATATAATTCATTAAGGTCTATTGTTCCAAATAAATTTGACAATTTATCAAAGTATCTCCCCGCTGCATCTATATCCAATATTTCAACTGGTAAATTTTTATTAATTAATATTACTATGATGCTATTACTGTTCCTACCCAATCTCTTTTTAATTTTTCATGTTCTTTTTCCACCAAATGTGTTTCCTGTTAAAAAAGCTATGTCTGTTTTAATTTTTTTCATATAAACTAATCAATTTTTCTGCTTTATTTGATTCTGAATCCCATTAATATTAATACTAATAAAATTCAATTTATCAGCCATCTAAACTCTCATAAAGTCCAATATCCATCCAACTTTCCATCTCTGCTCCTCCTATATTCAAAATACTAACTAAATATTTCATACATAATACAATGATTAAATTTAGGTGTATTAAAAAGATAAAAGGAAAGAACAGAAACCCTACCACCCTCCCCCCGGCGTACATTATTAACAGCGCACCTTTATACCCCTGATTTATTGGAATTGTGATCGAAAACCACACGGTTTCATGGAGTCCAGGCTCATACTCTCACCTAACTTCCCCGAAAGTATACGATCTCTTATGCTTCAAACTTACAATGATCAATTCAATTTTTTTTTAAACACAGATCTATCGGGTAAAAACTGTCCTCTCTAATATTCTCTCTTCTCCTAAAACTTGCATCATTTCATTACACATCTCCAAATGCAATCTTTCCACTTCCTCTCTCTCTCTCTTCAAATATCTCCCAGTTCTCATCTCATTTTCTCAGGCAACGAATCTGAAAACACTTTTGCTTCATTGGGTTCCATAAAAAATCTATTTTTACCCTCAGGAACAAAAACTTTTAACACTGCTGTGCACTTTAAAGAAAAAGTGTAACCTTTTCTCCATAGCATTAAATTCTTTTCTTTGTTTTGATTTGTTGAAATAAAAGGGTAAAAGAAAATCTTACTACCATTGTAAATCAATGGCGATTGTCTCTCCTTCGCTTGCTTCATAGCCAGCTCCAAAATGTTCTCCCTCACTTCATATCAAAGCAACTTGACCAGAATCGAACGCGGCTTCTGATCTGGCTGTGGCTTAGATCGTAATGCTCGATGACCTCTCTCAATCTCAATCTCTCCTTGAAATTCAGTTACCCCCAAAGTTTGCGAAATCAAACATTGTAAAAATCTCTTCATGTCTTGCCCTTTGTCGCCTTCCTTAAGTCCAACAATTTTTATATTTCTTCTACTAAAATTTTCTAACATATCAATTTTTTTGAATTAATTGTTCTTTAGTTGCAGCTGCCTCAGCTTGAACCTTCATTTGCTGAATTTCAAATTCATTACCTTTAATTTTTGCATCCATCACTTCAAATTTTTTTCCCATTTGCAACAGCATTCTCTCCACCTTCTTCGTAGAACCCTTATTTTCAATTATACCCTCATTACACTTTTTAACTTCCATTGTTAACTGTAGCAAAGTTTGCTGGAAAGAATCCATATCCTTCATTTCAGTTGTGAGACTCCTTTATTTTCTCCTGTTTTTTGGCCAAAACTCTGTGTTCAACTTTCTTCTTCTTCCTGCTCCTCATCTTCATCACTGAAGCTGGTGGCTTCTTCAGCTTTTTTTAAAGTTGTCTCCTTTTTTTGTGCTCTGCATGTGCGTGACTCCTCACGCACGCGCATTGTCACTTCTTCACCTGTGGCAGTCGCCATTTTTGGGGGAGGCCTTGTACAGCAATGTCCAAGGTCTCCCCAGCTCCAGGTCTGTCACCATGGGAGCTCCAGAATCCTTCTTCGAGGTCAGCCTCTCTTCTTCATCAGCTTCTTTTTCTTGTTCAAGATCTTGACAAGTAACAGTTGGATTATCTCTCTTGGGAGGCATTGTTTATTGCTCTAAAGGTCTTCCAATAGCTTCCTCTTCTATTTTCTCGCAGTCAGTTCAGGCTTCTTAACTCTTTTTATAAACTTTTTCAGAGAGAGTAGAGAATTCAAGTCTCGCCCCACGTCATCACGTGGCACGCCCCCACAATTTTTTTTGAGTACAGTTTGTTTTGCACCACCAATAAGTGGTAATTCTGCCATGCTCACAGGAAAAAGAATCTTGGGGTTGTCTGTGATATCATGTATGTATCCTGACAATAAATCTGAACTTTGAACAACAGTCCCCAACAATTAACTCAAGTAAATCACAGAATATCAAGTAAGCAATGAGGCATTAGGACAGTGATTCTCAACCTTTTTCTTTCCACTCACATTCCACCTTAATAATCCCTATGCCGTCGGTGCTCTGTGATTAGTAAGGGATTGCTTAAGGTGGGATGTGGGTGGGAAGGTTGAGAACCACTGCTCTAGACCCAATTGTTACTGAAATATTTTGCTTGAGAAAAATTGTCATTGGCCCATAACACATCAATTAGGGACGATTAAAACAGTGTTTTTTCAAACTTTTTCTTCCCACCTTCAGACCACCTTAAACAATCCCTCACTAATCACAGAGCACCGATGGGATAGGGATTACTTAAAGTGGTATGTGAGCGGAAAGAAAAAGGTTGAGAACCACTGCATTAAGATGTTGAGAGAGGTGATCATGACTTATAAGGGGGGGGGGGGGAGGGAGAGAGAACGGACCTCACATTGTGTCTTCAGATAATATAATTGAAGTGTGCTATATAGATATAAAAGGGAAATACAAGATACCAGTGCAGAAGCAGGAAGAGCAGCCACTACATAGGACTCACAAGTGCAATGGTAAAAGTGCAACCAGGCAATCACAGGCCCACTCACTAGGCTGCCCTGGAGAGGCATCCATTGGAGAAGGATAATGTGGTCATCGACCGCAGATAGTCAATGAAGTTGGCAAGGCTAAACTGCAGCACAGGATCAAAAGGTTTCAAGCAAAACTTCAGGAAGACTATTTCAGAGCTTGCATATCTATTGGGAAGGCGACAGACATGGAATTCTCGGAAAGAAGGGCACATATTTGAGGTTTTAATCCTACGTGAGGGAAACTGAAGTAGCCACATACAAAATGCAGCTCAAAAGGCAGGTCAGACTAGGAATCCCACTTCATCAATTTCCCTAAATCTGGCAGCACTGCCTTTCACTCTAACAGGAACATGCTGACCATCAATTCTTCCCATCGAATCGTCTGTCCCAATCAACTTTTGCAAGTTTCTGCTTGATCCCCTCAAAAATTACAATCCCAAATTTAGCATGTAACCAGAGGTCTTTTCCTTAATGATTTTGATTCCAATAGAATTAAGTTCACTGGTCCCAAAAGGCTTCCCCAGAGACACGTTAAAAACTTCTCATTCCATAAAAGGAGACTCCTTCTCCAGTGAAACCATCTGCGCATTGCTTTGGAAAACTTTGCTAAATGCACATAACAAATTTAATTGTAATTTAGAGATACACCATGCCAACAGGCCCTTCCAGCCCACAAGTCCATGCCACCCAAATACACCCTTGTGACTAATTAATCTATTAATTCCATATATTCCATATGTCTTTGGAATGTGGGAAGAAATCTATGCCGATTTTGGGGGGGAGTACCAATTCCTTACAGACACCAACTGATGCAGCCCCAGTCAATAAAATACAAAGAATCAGTACCAAATATACAACACCAACCTGCAGTTTACCGCTTGTGGCCTTCTCAAATCTTCACCCGACTCAACCAAGCACCATAACCAAGAGACCTCGAGAAAATTAAACCAAGCACCCACCTTCTGCACAAGGATTTTTAAGAAGATTTCTCCTGAAAGGGCTGAAGAAATAATATTTCATCCAGTTCTCCGGAAATGGATCCTGGCCCCTTTTAAAAATTCCTTCCCGGAGACATTTTGTTTTCCAAATATGCAACCCATCCACCAACTCCTTCCAAGACCGGCAGACCAAGCGGCAAGTCAGAACCAACTCTCTCGCAGGGATGTAGGACAAGATCACCGTCAGAATATCCTCATGTAAATGTCCAATGGTCGCCATGCTTCAAGAGAGGGAGGATGCTTTCCACTCACACAAGGTCAAAGGTCTTCCCAGCTGCAATCCAAAGAGGGTAGAGAAAGATAAGATTTCCGGACTAATGCTTTGCTTCTTTTCTGCCACCATCTCTCTCTCTCTCTGCCATCAGTTAGCAGGCTTCAGGAGGTTGCGGTAAAAACACAGTAAATAACGGAGGAACTCAGCTGGCCTCAGTGACCATAGGAAATAGAGACATATTACTGACGTCTTCAAGGTATAAGCAAAGATGAAGGGGAGAGTTTTAATAAAAATCAGAGAAGTCAATGTTAATGCCATCCGGTTGAAGGGTGTCCACATGGAAGATGAGGTCCTGTTCCTCCAATTTGCGGGTGGTCTCACTGTGGCCTCGGTGACCTGCAAAATTGGGCCTCTGCCATGAACTTTCACCTGGAACCCGGCAGCCTACAGAACTGAGCTTCGGACCTGAGACTGCACCTCCGGCCCCTATCCAGGAGGTTATGCTTCAAAACCTTGAGCCAAATAGCACAAGTCAGTAGCGAGAAAATGTGTTTGGAGAGGCATCTTCCAAACAAAACTTTTGCGTGTAGCCTTGTCAGCTTTCACAGACCCCGTGAAATACTTACACACTCAATAGTCGAATTTTGTGGAGCAATTTTTAGAGGGTTGACTATTACACCCAAACTACTTTTGACTGTGCTAGGTTCCTGTGTTGTTTGAGGCTTTGGGGCTCGGATAGGTGGATGGTCAGGACAGAGTAGTAACGCGCGTTCGAGACATTGAGAGGCGGCCAGGACAGGGTGGCAAGTCCGCAATTGAGGACTCAGGAGCTCAGATGTCTTTGTACCTTGATGAAGGAGTAAAACCCAAACATTGCTATTTAAAGTATATTGATTAACCAGCTAAGTTTTTCAAGCAGTGTTTTCCTGGTCACCACACTACAGGTCATAGGTGGTTGCACTGGGGAGGGTGTGAAGGAGATTCACAAGAATGTTACCAGCAATGGAGTGTTTCAGTTACAGGGAGAGAATGGACAAGGAAGGTGCATTCTCCTTGGAACAGAGGAGAATCACAGACAGGAGAGGAGAAGTCTCATTTTCTGAAAAAAGTGGACATCTCCGATGTCCTGGAATGGAAGGCCAAATTTTGAGAGCAGTTGCTTAAGAGACAGAAGGAATTGAGACGAAGGAATTGAGATGAAGGAATATAATCCTGACAGGAAACAGGGTGAGAAGAGGTGCAGTCAAGGTCATTGTGGCAATTGGTGGGTGTGGAGATGTCTGCAGATAGAGACAGAAGGATCGAAAAAGGAAGAGAGTTACCAGAGATGGACCAAGTGATGGGTGGACATTGGCTGCAAAGTATATAAAATTGATGAGTTCATCCTGGCAGCACCAACAGTCACCAATGTAATGGTGGAAGAGTTGACGATCCTTGCCTGTGTAGGGTTGTACTATGGATTGCTCCACAAATCTTACGCAATTCTCGACAAATGTCAGAGACGTCCTCCCTCTTCAGAAACGATGGCTTTCCCTCTACCACCAATAACAGCCCTCACCTGCATCTATTTCCCCACAAATCTGGCCAGGCCTCTTCTCCCCTGACCCACCCTCCCCACTCCCACTCCACCAAGACATAACAACGACAGGGTTAGACCCCATCAGTATCCACTTCGAATATATTATTCCAAGCAATTTTTGCTACCTACGATGGATTCCCGCCATGAGACACACCTTCCTTCCCACCCCTCCCCACCTCAGCATTTTGTTGGGATCACTCTCTCTGTCATTCACTCATCCCTTCCCACCAATCGCCCCCTCGGTACTCCCCACTGTGACCATTCCAAATGCTCCGCCCGCTCTCATACCTTCTCCCTCATCATCATTCAGGGCCCCAGTCAGCCCTTCCAGAGAAGCACCACTTTGCATGTGAATCCACAGGGCTAATTTGCTGAACCCGGTGGCCCGATGAAGTCTTCTTGAAGTCTTCTCTACATCAGTGAGACTGGACGCAGTCAAGGGCATCACCATTATGTTGAACACCTTCTTCTGCAGCAACAAGGACCTGCCCGTTGCCAATTACTTAAATTCCACACCTTACGGACGTAATCTGCCCATGGCCTCATGCATTTGCCAAATTGAGGCCTCTCGCAAATTGGAGGAGCACCTTTTATTCCACCTCGGGAGCATCCAACCAGGCGGCACCAATATTGAGTGTAGTACACAAAAGTGCTGGAGAGACTCAGCATGTCAAACAGTGTCTTTTATTTAGCGAAGGGTTTGTGGCCTGGGGCCTACATCAAGGTCTAAGCAAAAACAGGCAGGAACCTGAATAAAAACAGTGAGGAAGGAGCGTGGAAGGGGCAGATAGAGGAGTACAGGCTAACAGGTGAAAGCAAGTGTGGGTGGGGAGAGAAAGAGAGAGAAAATAAGCCAGGAGCGACTGTATAATTTCTGTTAGCTCCTTCCCCATCTTTCCCTTTCCCCATTTCCCCTCCCCACTTTTCCCACCCAGCACCCCATGTTCGCCCCTTACCCCTCTTCCTATCCCCTTTCTCCACATTCCTTCCTCCCTCTACCCCCCCACCCCCATGATCACCAAACCTCTCACCCCCACTCCGCGCTCTCCCTCCCCTGCACCGCTCTCACTACACCCCCCACACCGCGCTCTCTCCCTCCTCCACACCGCGCCCTCTCCCTCCCCACACTGCTCTCTCTCCCCCAATCTGCCCCTACTCCCGTCTCCCCCACTCCACTCTCCCTCTCCGCTATCTTTAGCCCACTCCGCTCTTTCTCTCCCCTCCCCCACACTGTACTACCTCCCCACTCCACTACCACCTCCCTACCACCCCTCTACCCACCACCTCTCTCTCTCTACACCCGCCTCTCCCCACCACCTCTCTCTACACCCCCCTCTCCACACCACCTCTCTTTACACCACCCTCTCCCCACCACCTCTCATCCTCTACCCTCCTCTCCCCGCCACCTCTCTCTACCCCTTCGCCCCGCCACCTCTCTCTATCCCCTCCCCGCCACCTCTCTCTCTACCCCCCTCCCCGCCACCTCTCTCTCTACCCCCTTCCCGCCACCTCTCTCTACCACCCTCTCCCTGCCACCTCTCTCTCTACCCCCTCTCCCTGCCACTCTCTCTACCCCCCCTCTGCCCGCCACTCTCTCTCTACCCCCCTCTCTCTACTCCCCTCTCCCGTCACTCTCTGTCTACCCCCTCTCCCCACCCTCTCTCTACCCCCCTCTCCCCACCACCTCTCTACCCCCTCTCCCCACCACCTCTCTATCCCCTCTCCCCACCACCTCTCTATCCCCTCTCCCCACCACCTCTCTACCCCCTCTCCCCACCACCTCTCTCTCTACCCCCCTCTCCCCACCACCTCTCTACCCCCCTCTCCCCACCACCTCTCTCTACCCCCCTCTCCCCACCACTTCTCTCTCTAACCCCCTCTCCCCACCACCTCTCTCTCTACCACTCTCCCCACCACCTCTCTCCACCCCCCCTCTCCCCACCACCTCTCTCCACCCCCCCTCTCTCCACCCCCCCTCTCCCCACCACTCCTCTCTCCACCCCCCCTCTCTCCAACCCCCCTCTCCCCACCACCTCTCTCTATCCCCCTCTCCCCTCCACCTCTCTCTCTACCCCCTCCCCGCCACCTCTCTCTCTACCCCCTTCCCGCCACCTCTCTCTACCACCCTCTCCCTGCCACCTCTCTCTCTACCCCCTCTCCCCGCCACTCTCTCTACCCCCCCTCTGCCCACCACCCCTCTCTCCACCCCCCCTCTCCCCACCACCTCTCTCTATCCCCCTCTCCCCTCCACCTCTCTCTCTACCCCCTCCCCGCCACCTCTCTCTCTACCCCCTTCCCGCCACCTCTCTCTACCACCCTCTCCCTGCCACCTCTCTCTCTACCCCCTCTCCCCGCCACTCTCTCTACCCCCCCTCTCCCCGTCACTCTCTGTCTACCCCCCCTCTGCCCGCCACTCTCTCTCTACCCCTCTCTCTCTACTCCCCGTCACTCTCTGTCTACCCCCTCTCCCCACCCTCTCTCTACCCCCCTCTCCACACCACCTCTCTACCCCCTCTCCCCACCACCTCTCTACCCCCTCTCCCCACCACCTCTCTACCCCCTCTCCCCACCACCTCTCTATCCCCTCTCCCCACCACCTCTCTATCCCCTCTCCCCACCACCTCTCTACCCCCTCTCCCCACCACCTCTCTACCCCCTCTCCCCACCACCTCTCTACCCCCCCTCTCCCCACCACCTCTCTACCCCCCCTCTCCCCACCACCTCTCTCTACCCCCCTCTCCCCACCACTTCTCTCTCTAACCCCCTCTCCCCACCACCTCTCTCTCTACCCCTCTCCCCACCACCTCTCTCTCTACCACCCCCGCCCCTCCCCGCCCGACAGACGACCACCTGCTGTTCTCCTATCACCGGACTCGGGTCCGGCCGCTCCCCGCCCTTTACTTGTCGAAGTGCTGCAGATATTCAGGAGGTGATCCCTGGGTAGGGTTGTGTTCCGGGCCCAGCGTTCGCCCCGGAGGCTGCGTATCCTGCCGGGACCCTCCAGCACCCAGCCTGTGCTCCGTTCCTTGCCGTGCCGGCCGTCGCCCCTTTCGCTCACTTCCGCATCGGCGCGGCTGCCCGTCCCTGCTCCCCGCCGCTAGGGCGTCCGGAGCTCCCCAGTGCTGAGGTGACCCGGCTCCCCGCCGCTGGGGCGTCCGGAGCTCCCCAGTGCTGAGGTGACCCGGCTCCCCGCCGCTGGGGCGTCCGGAGCTCCCCAGTGCTGAGGTGACCCGGCTCCCCGCCGCTGGGGCGTCCGGAGCTCCCCAGTGCTGAGGTGACCCGGCTCCCCGCCGCTAGGGCGTCCGGAGCTCCCCAGTGCTGAGGTGACCCGGCTCCCCGCCGCTGGGGCGTCCGGAGCTCCCCAGTGCTGAGGTGACCCGGCTCCCCGCCGCTGTGGCGTCCGGAGCTCCCCAGTGCTGAGGTGACCCGGCTCCCCGCCGCTGGGGCGTCCGGAGCTCCCCAGTGCTGAGGTGACCCGGCTCCCCGCCGCTGGGGCGTCCGGGAAGAAACCAACTAAACCTAACTGCCTCACAGGGAAGGGGCCCCATAAGCTTTGAGCAGATTCTTAAGGAGGCCATAACTAAATAAAAAGGTTGACAAGGGCTGCGCTAAACACTTGGAGATTTGCGGTGTTATCTTCACAACATCCTGGGCATGCCCTGCACTTGGCACTTCTAGATGCCACCTCTCTGGCCTGGGCAGAGTTAGTACTAGGCTGCCCAGACACATGCTCCAGCTGTTGGCCAGTAACATTGGAGGCTAACAAAATCTTGAGAGGGCAGGAGAGACAACCTTTGGGACAGAAGGTCAAGAACTGACTGGGATCCCGAGTTTCTGCAGTAGAAGGGAGGGATGTTCAGGGGAGATATCAGGGGAAAGTTTTTTTTTTACAGAGTTGTGGGTGCCTGGACTGCCTTGTCAGGGTTGGTGGGGACAGGCATATGAATGAAAGACAAATAGAGGGTTACAAGGTGCGAAGGGTTTCTTTTTTTTGGTAGGATGTTGGCAAACGTCGAGGGCCGAAGGGCCTGTAGTGTTTCTGTGATTTATGTTCTAACAATATGGGAGAGTTACACTTCACTCTGCCGGTAAACAGCTTATTGCAGATTAGTGTGGCACTGCCTCAGAGAAGGGGGATTGACCCTATTGAAGGCAATGATCACATTGGTATCTCCATTGTGACCCACCTGGGGCAAGCCTTGCAGAGGGTTTCTTAGAATCCAGCAATCAATATTCCAAGATGGTGAAAACTCTGCCCCCAGTCACTGATCTCCCCTTCCAACATTCTCCATTTCTCTGACAGTACATCATCTCTATACACTGGGCAGAGTTTGGGAAATGGAGAGCAAGTAGCACTTAATGAACCACATGATCTGAGCTCTGGGCTGAATGAAGTAATCCTGATGTCACCCTATTACCTTCACCTACATGAGAGAGCAGCAGAAATTTGGCCAGAGATGCGTCCGTGATGAGATGGAGGTTGTGGACCAGTTCCTTTCATATTTATTACCTATTTTATTCTCTTATAGCATATTATGTTAATTAAATATATTTATTGGTTGTTAGTGTGCGTTACCTACCTGTGCAACTGCAACAAGCAGGAATCTCATTGCATCTGCACATTGATAATGTTATTGATGTAATCTCAATGCATTTATTGTCCTAGACATTGTATGATGCAGGAAAATTCTTCTTTGCTGCAGCCAGATACTTTGTTAAAAGTTCAACTCGAGATTTCCCAAGAAATTAAAGAGATATAATTTATTTTCCACAAATTTATGTCTCAGATGTCAGAAAGAAACAGAAACTTTTTTTTACACTCTACATGGCTTTGTGATAAGGTAAAACTTTTCTGGACGCATTTAAGGAACTTTTACAAGATTTTCTTAAAAAGTTAAACTTCCAGTGGACCCATCAATATTTTTGTTAAGTAATATTAAAAAGATTTGTTTGGAATTAAGATTAAATAAATTTCAAATGGCTGTTTTGAGATTAGCCTTAGCAGTAGGGATGAAATGTATTGCGATTACCTGGAAAAATTATATAGATTTGAATTTACATTGATGGCATTCAGAATTGAGATTTTGTATACCATCGGAAAAAATAGCATCATTTATGAGTAATTAACTTTTTTTTTGAAACTTTATTTATTAATTTTAACATATAAAGAAAGTCAGTAATTCACATACAAAAAAATACAAAACGAAGTAATACAAATACAAAGTAACATAATTAATACAATACCAATCTCAAAATCTCCCCCTGACAACTAAAAACTAAGACTAAAAGAAACTATTTTTAACCCCTAAACCCCCCCTCCCCACCCCCACAATAAAGAGTGAAGAATTAATAGTTAGTATAATAAGAGAAAAAAAATTAAAAATATATCTTAAAAAGAAAATCAATATATATATTTTAAAAAATATTAATTAAGTATTAATTATTAGTCCACAAAATTTTTATTATATAAAACTATATATAAAAAAAACAAACAAAAAAAAACTAATAAAAAAAAACTAAAAAAAGGAAAGAAAAAAAAACATATATATAGAAAAATATATACATATAAATGAAAAGTTTTTTTCATTTAAATGAAAAGAAATGATTAATTCAAACTTATTTAAATTGTATATAATCAATAAATGGGGTCGACTTTAACTGAGAAAAAGACATCTTATCTTGTATAGAAAAAGATATTCTTTCCATAACCAAACAAAATTTCATCTCTGAATACCACCTATCTAAAGACAATACATTTCTATTCTTCCAAGTAATCGCTATACATTTCTTGGCCACTGCCAGCGCTAAGTAAATAAAAGAGATCTGGTAATTATCTAATTCTAAATCAATCAACAGTTGCATATTCCCTAATAAAAATATATCAGGGTCTAATACAATATGAAGATTATATAGATTATTAAATACAGATTGAATACCTTTCCAAAATTGTTGTAACCGATCACACAACCAAACAGCATGTAAAAAAAGTACCAGAAACCTGATCACAACGAAAACAAAGATCTGACTTACTAAAACCAAATTTTTTAAATTTTTCGGGTGTTAAATATAATTGATGTATAAAACTATAATTGATCATCGCCAATCTAGCATTGATCAATTTTCGAACACTGTTACGACAAATTTCAGACCAATCTTCTTCAGTTATTGTTAAGCTTAAATCTTTTTCCCATTTCATTTTATCTTTATCCCAATCTATTTTACTTTCACATTCCAGCAAAATACGATACAAGCCTGATATATAACCCTTTTTTGGAAATGAGAGCACGTATTTCTCAAAATCAGTTTCAGACAATACATTTGTAGAGAGAGAGAGGTGGATCCTGATGTTTCTCTGCCAGCACTTCAAGATTCTTTAGAGATTTATGGTCAATTATCTGGTTATAAGGTTAATTGGACTAAAAGTGAAATTTTATCAATTAGTAAAGATGATTATTCAATGTTTAGAAATATTACGAATTTGAAGTGGACGAAACAAATTAAATATTTGGGAATTAATGTTAATACTGATTACCAAAACTTATATTCACTTAATTATCTTCCTTTAATGAAGAAGATTAAGGCAGATTTAGTTAAATGGAAAGATTTACCTTTGGGTTTATTAGGAAGAATTAATACTATAAAAATGAATATTTTTCCTCGTATACAATATTTATTCCAATCAATTCCCTGTTGTTTACAAAAAAGATTTTTTAAGGACTTATATAAGGTAATTAGGGATTTTTTGTGGAAAGGAAAATTCCCTAGGGTGGCGTTGAAAAAATTGATGTGGGCTTTTCAATTTGGAGGGTTACGACTACCTAATTTTCAATTTTATTATGAAGCAGCTCAATTTAGATTTCTTAGCGTATTAATGGCCACACAAGAAACGCCTAGTTGGGCACAGATAGAATTGGCAGTTATTTCTGAAAAATTTTCGAATGAATTTTTATTTCGATGGAATAAAAATTTGTTACGAACTTATGATGTACCAATATTGAAACATTTAATGAATTTATGGACAAGTAAATTACATAAAATGGGATTGAAAAATAAGTGGTCGGGAAGATTACCATTATTTAATAATCAACTTGTTCCTTTCATGGTATCTAATACTATTTTGAAACAATGGGAGGAGAAAGGAATACATAATTTATCTGACTGTTTTTTAGAAGGTCATTTTTGTTCTTTTGTAGAATTGCAAAAGAGATTTGATATAAGTGGTCATTCTATATTTGTGTATTATCAGTTAAGATCTTTTGTAAAACAGGTATTTAGTAATTAACTTTTTTATCGGAAAGTTTGGGGCCCTTATTTGGATTCTATGGGTTTAAAATTTTGAATTCTACAGCCATGTGTGGAAGTGCCTCAGTCCACAGTAATAGTCTGTGTTATTGTAGTTTACATCTCCTTCTTTTTCTTTTTGTTGGTGGGGTGGGGTAGATAGATGGTAGTTTCAGGGTGGAATTAGGTAAGGGGGAGGGGTATGTAAGGGGGAGGGGTTACATTGATTAAAGGATGGGATAGTGGGGTGTTTGTTTCTTTTTGGACTGTACACCATGTGTATTTACTAATGTATATTATGCACTAATTGTTATATTAACTAAGTATTATGATTTTAACATTTTAAGTAAAATATTCAAAAAAATTCAACTACAATTGTATACACAATTTATTTTAAAAGTGACAATGAGTATAAAATTAGATAGATAATAAATCTTCAGTTATTCCAGCACAAAAAAAGTGACTTTGCGATAGTTCAGTCAGACCTTATGTGTTGTCGGAGCAGGGCCTAATTAGTGTAACAAGGGGCAGTTCAAGAGCCTAGAGAGAAACTGTTCAGACCAGTACATGACAATAAACTCTCATCAGTTCGATGATTTACAGATTTCAATGGCGCAGCACTTCCTGCAGATATAAACTTTCTGGTACAATTAACTGGAAGAATCTTTGAGGTTTTCGGAAAGCCCAGGATAGAGCTTTGTCTCCCTGCAGCCATGCTAGGCCGAGAGGGAACAACCTGAGAGGAATTCCTGGGACAGAAGCTGAAATTTGGAAGGAATCGAGTGAAAGACTCGTCCGTCATTCTCAGTGATTGGTCTTAACCTGCCAGTCTAATCGATGTGTTACAAACTGCGTGTAATGAGCAGCAGTAGACAATGAAGCAAACAGTGTTTACATTTAAAACACTAATTTTATTTCTTACCCATAAATTATAGACTTAACTCTTAAACTATCCTTAACATTACACCTATCCCCAATTATATGCAAGTGTGTGTGTGTGTGTAAATATATATATATATATGTGTGTGTGTTTATGTTGGGGGGGGCGGGGGTGGTGTGATATATCCCGACCATTACAGTCCAGGACAAAATCTACAAAGTTACTTCAAAGTTAAGTCTTTCAAATTCAGTGTTGAAGTGTAGGCATTTAAAATTTGATGCCCAGAATTAATGAACTGATGGAAAGTCTGGAGTTGTGGCTGCTAGATTCATAAATTCTCCTTGCATTGGAGCCGAGCTTAGCAGGTAAGAGATAATAGGTAGATACAGGTGGGAGGGTAGAAGAGTTGTCATAGGGGGTGAGGTCTGAGGGGGTGAGGTCTGAGGGGGTGGCTCTCCACTAGAAGGAAGGGAAGGGGGTGGGGAGTCGGAGGGAAGCAGACAGAGGGATAGGGAAAGAGCAAGATTGAGTGGGTTAACAGAAATTGGACATTGATGTGAATGCTGCACTGGAGATGGAACGTCATAGGTTGGAGTATGGGGGTAGAGCAGGAGATAGGAATGTTTGAGACTTTTAAAAAATTTTGACATGCAGCACAGTAATAGGGAATTCGACCCTCTGAGTCCGTGCCACCCAAACTACACCCCATTAACCTACAGCCTGGTACATTTTGAATGGTGGGAGGAAACCGGAGCCCCCCCAGAGAGGTACAAACTCTTTACAGACATCATGGGATTCAAAGCCTCGTCCCGATTACTGGCACTGTAACAGCGTAGTGCCAATCGCTTCCCCAACTTTGCCACCCTTGGTAAAAGCAAGTGATTCCCTTGATTAACATTGACTTCTCATAGAAAACTGTTTTTAAAATTATATACATTATGCAAATTAAGCTGATAATACTGATTGCAGTTATTTGTTTGGAAGATATTTATCCATGACCCAGGTTTAATACTGGCTTCAGGTGCTGTCTGTGTGGAGTTTGCATGTTCTCCTTGTGAATATATGGTTCTCCAGTTTTCTCTCACAGTTAAGGCTCCTGTAAATTGTAGAAGGGTGGTGGGAGAATTGACAGAGTTGATGGGCCTGTGAGCAGTGGTGAACTAACCATCACACTGAGTAGGCTGAAGCCTAGGGGCCCAGAGGTAAGAAGGCCCTTCACAACCACTAGTACACCAATGTAACCACTTCTCAATATGGGCTCACCCAGTACAGAGGAGCAGTGCTGCCAGAACAGAATTCTTCATATGGGGCATAGCAAGAGAGATGTCAGCTTTTTACCCACAATGCAAGGCGGTGCAGAAATGGTTCCATCGCAACTGCCTTAAAAAGAATACACAAACTGCATCTAATCCACATGATCTCCCGTAATGACATCATCACGCCCAGCACCCGCCCTCTCATCCCCGCTCCCAAGCTCAACTTCGGAAACCTGCCATCCTCTTGGATCCCCCTCCAGGCCAATCGCAACCACATGTCCTGTTCTCCACCGGATTCAGGAATGAAAACTGTCAATCATTCTCCTTCGCACCTGTGCAATGGGCACCCTGAGGGGGACAGGGACTACGCTTCTTTCACCAAATACAAACCTGGAAATGCTGAAGGAACTCAGCAGGTCTGGCAGCATCCATAGGAGGTAAAGACTCTTCACTGTCACTATATCTCTGTGGAGATGCAGTTTACTTTTTTAAAAACGACTCTCCCTTCTCCTGTGTTATTTCGTATTGAGACTGTGTTTTTAGAACTGATTTATCCTTTTGTAACTAACAGACTTTTTAATTATTTGGGGGTAGCAGATGGCTTCTGTTAGGTTAAGTTTGATTTTAATGAAATTTGGTGCTAATAGTTCAGCTACAACAATCACTTATTCTACTTATTATGAAGCGAAGAGCAGCACTTCAGGCTGTTGTGCGGGACCCTGCACTCGGGGCAGTGATTGTCACTCTATCACGTCAAGCTGACCGACATGGCACTACAGGCGCCGGAGGCTGACCAGCGCTTGGCAGTGAGTGAGCGGCGGTGGCAGAAGGTGGGAGGGAATCTGTTGCTGAGCACTTTTGGGGTAACGGAGGCAGGTTGTTCCAGGGCCAGAGACTGGACACAGATTCCCCCCATGATCCCTGATCACCCTCAGCTCCAGTCACCCTCTGCTACCTGGTCCCCTCCACCAGGATCCCCCGTCCACTGGTCCTGTTGACTTGTGGTGCACACAATAATCACGTCGACATGATGGAGTGATTAACGGCTTTAATTACCAAAAATCTGATACACGACTTGGCCAAGTTCCAGGTACAGGAGCAAGAGGGGGCAAGACCAGTCACGCTAGCCTTTATTGGGAAATCTGGGGAGGAGCCAAGGGAGGGGTTAGGGAAGCTCAGGGAGGTTCAGGACTAGCCAGTCCATACATCTATCCTAATGCCTTGCATCACAGACTCATCACTGGTCAGCCTCCGGCACCGTAGCTGCCCTGTCGGTCAGCTTGATGTGATAGAGTGACAGCCGCTGTCCCCAGAGCAGGGCCCCACACGCCAGCCCGAAGCACCGCTCCTCACTTCATAATAAATAGAATCAGTGAGTAAATTGTTGTAGCTGAACTGTTAGTGCCAAGAAACAATTTTTATCAATGCCTAATTTTGTTATATTTAATGAAAATTATAATAAATTACACGCCATGTCCGTCGCCAAATGCAAGAGCCGGTGACAAACTGTTGGCACCAAAATGTCCGATTCATCAACCAAACACCAATGGGTGTATTCCCAGAACATACCCGACGGGTAAATTTAGAATATTTGAGGGCATCGAACAATTTCACTTTACTCAACAAAGGGTGGGGGTCGTGAGGCAGGGGGCACAAGGTCGTGGGGGGGATGGGGGATATCCAGCCTAGGGGCTAGATGGTAGTAAATCTGCCACTGCCTGTGAGAGAGAATAGGTAGCAGGAATAAGTTGAGGGACATTAGAGACTATTGGAACACTCGGAGAGCTATCATGGGTTTAATGGACTGATTGGCCCCCTTCTTTGACATATTAAAAGATGAGGATGATTTCAAGAAATTGATATTTGCAAATACCGACAACTGCAAATACCCACTGATATCTGGCTCAAAAGCTGAAACTAGAAGTCTAATTCAATGGCCATCAAATTTCTCATGCTGATGACATTCATAACCCAAACCATGGTTATGTTTAACCATTACTTCCTGACGAGCTGTTCATTTTATTCATGTTTGGAGCTTACTAAACACAAAATGGTACTCAGACCCAAATAGCATAATTGTTGTGAGAAATGTTTCCTTGTCTGTGAATCAGGGCTGAGAAATGTAACATGGGGTTATACAAGATCTCTTTTTGTCCTGACAGTAAGTCCCTGGGTTATGGTAGGTTCCATTCCTGAGAACTGTTTGTAACCAACACTGCTAGTAGTTTGGAGAAAAAAACTGTGTGGGAGAGGATCAGGGAGATGGCTAAAAGGCAGAGCGAGCAGGTGGGGAGAGAATGGCTGTGAACTCTCCTCACTGACTCAGTGAGTGGGGGAGTCTGCTTAGCTCCATCCATCCCATGATGGTTGTGGCTCGTGGTGCGGGAGAGAAGGCGAAGCGAAATGCATGACTCCCAACATTGCAGGAGATGTTTGTAGCTCTGTGGTAGCCAGAAAATCCAACCCTGTCTCACACTTGTCTGGGAGTACGGGATGTCTGTAACCTGAGCGCTCATATCCTCCTTTCTCCCTCTTCTTCAGCTTTGATGGTTCAAGGCAGTTGTCACATTTGTGGCCCGAAATGTGAAATTAATAACACCATCACCACATGCTTTACCAGTTGAACATCTCAGTGTCTTTATTTTCCTGCTTCCCTTATTTCATCATCCTGCACCTTCCACCTCCAGTGCATACCATCTGGTTAATACACATCATGCATATTCATTATCATGACATCCCTCCTTTCACCAGAAATAAACTTTATCTCTTTATGTTTAAATGTAAACACTTTAACACTATCAATAGCATTTTTTCTGCCTTCTGAACCAACAAAACAACTTCAAATTCAAAACAAAAGCAACTTCAAATTCTCTCTTCACAAAATGTAACATAAGCCTGTTATAACCAAATGTAATATAATAGCTCAACTGTTCTTCTGTAATGAAACTAATACAATGCTCACCTCATGCAAAATGTAAACATTTAAATTTATACACCTCACGTTTAAATTCCAATACTTTTGTTTTTTTTTCATTTAATACCAAATAGTCGACTAAACAAAATGCAATTCATACAGCACTCATACATGTACTTTATGGTGTATTGATCAAATCACTGTCCAAATGTTCCCATTATCATTTCTCTTCCTTGGTGAGTAACATTACTGCACTTCATTGAAACTCATTCCAACTATCACAAACTTTCACTTTCGTGATAATGCGGGCACGATTAGAAATATGGCACAAAATCTTCATATCGCTTAGGTGGTTTCCTGTCCCGTCTCGGCCTTCCTGCAATGCTACTGTCGCAACTTGGTTGTTCACCCTCAGCACCGGAAACACTGCTCGCTGCGGGCTCTGGTGTTTCTGGTACTCTGGCCACTTCATCGGGAATGATGGTAACTACCTCTGGAACATCATTTGGTCCCTCAGGTTGAGCATCTCGTATTGGACTTCCAACCACTTCACTCGGTGTCGCTCTGGATTGGTACTTTTTTACACCAGACACATTTCTTTTGTACAGGACTCCAGCTGGAGACTTGACTGTCACCATACTGCTGCTTCTGGACACAACCGTGTAGGGTTGATGGTAATAAGGTGTGTCTAGCTTACCACCATTCTCTTGCCTCACAAGAACATTATCTCCAGGCATGATGTCTGAGTACTTGGCCCCACACCTCGAGTCTGCATCCAGCTTTGCTGCCCCCTTCTTTTCAGCATTGTGGTCCCACATCTCCTGGTCATCCCTGATTTCCTTTATTTCGGGCATTTTTGTGCGGATTTTCCTCCCAAAAATTACTTCTGCTGGACTTTTTCCTGCGGTTGCATGAGGCGTTGCCCGATAGACAGCTACATAGGATAGCAATGCTTCTCTCCAGTTCTGACCTTCAGCATGAGCAATCCGTAATCGTTTTTCGATGGACTGATTTTGTCTCTCTACTTCCCCATTGGCTTGCAGCCATTTAGGAGTTACTTTGTGATGGTGGATACCTGTGGTCCTCATGTATTCAGCAAATGTCTCTGAAATGAACTGTGGACCATTGTCAGAGTATAGCGTAACAGGCAATCCATATCTCGCGAAGATCTCTGTCAATCCTTGTATTGTTTTTTCAGTGGTCGTTGACCTCATCACAGAGTACTCATAGTATCTGCTGTAGTAATCTACAACTACCATGATTGACTCACCAGTTAGTAAAGGTCCGAGAAAATCAACAGCTACATCGATCCACGGGTCCTGTCGGGAGTTGCGTACTCCAGATCGGCTCTGGAGGATTACTCCTACTTGTGAGTTGACACCCATGGCAGGTTTTTTTGTTTTGAAATTTTTTTATAGTATCTCCATACATTCATTTCAAATTGACTTAGTATAATATTACATAATAGATTCTAAATAATTTTCAAATTTTCACCCCCCCCCCACCTCCCCTAACCCCTTAGGAAACCACCTTGTGGTGGTTAATT
Source organism: Narcine bancroftii (assembly GCF_036971445.1). Classification (NCBI taxonomy): domain Eukaryota; kingdom Metazoa; phylum Chordata; class Chondrichthyes; order Torpediniformes; family Narcinidae; genus Narcine; species Narcine bancroftii. Next base: position 172,399,854 of record NC_091470.1, read on the forward strand.
CCCAAAAACCCAAATGGGTGTGGTATAAACCACAAGTGGCATATGACTTTCGGGAGCAGAAGTACCACCCCCTCTCCCCCCCCTCCCCAAGCAGACAAAATACACGTATAAACCGAAAAATCATCATTTCTTATATCCGTAAAACCCCGGTCCATCAATTTAACCAATCTTATTCATAAACTCTTTCTTTTGAAAATCCAAACTTGATATTAAATTTTGCACCCTTTCCACCCTCCAAACACTGAGTTAAACATTGTTTACAATCAATAAAAGCTTTTTTTTAATTTTTTTTTCAAGTCTTCCTGAATTTCATCCACTGAATTAAAACACCTCTGAACATCCCAGTTCAACACCGAATCTTCCATTCTTCTCAGTCTCAAGTTGAATTTGTAACTTACTTTCAAAAAAAGTTTTTTCAAATCTTTTAAAATTTTCTTGAACATAATTCCTTCGGTCTTGATCTTCTAAAGCATCAATGTTATTCATAAGTTCTTTCTTCTATGTTTCCCAATTTAATATCAAATTTTCCACTTTGTCAATCTTCTCAATGTTAAGTTGAAATTATTGTTTATTTTCAAGAAAAACTTATTCAAAATTTTTAACTCTTCTTGGACATTGCTCCTTCGACTTTAATTTTATAAATCATCAATCTTGTTCATAGTTTCTTTCTACTGAGTTTCCAAATTTAATAAAGTTTCCATTTTTTCCAATTTTCTCAATATTAAACTGATCTTGTTGTTTAGTTAAAAAAAACCTTTTCAAAACTATTAAAATCTGTTTGCAATGTATGCATACTCACAGATAATAAATTCACTCTTCCAATATTCCATCCAAAAAAAAATCACTGATAAACCTTATTGCAGGTCAAGGAGTTCCATATATATGTTTATCTTCAGAAAATATTTCAAATATTTCAAATCAACATTCGTCGCCATCTTTCAAAAAGGAATCCAAAATCAACTTTAATAAATTCTGTTCTTGAGAAAATTCCAGCACCAACTCCGGCTCTGTCTGGGCAAATAGGTCAAATTTCTTCCAAAGTCAAAGAATGTAATTTTGTTCTGTATTTATAGATAATAAATTCATCCTTCCGATATTCCATCCAAAAAAAATCACTAATAAACTTTAATGTTATCTGGATTTTTAAAACTCACGGGCAACCAATGCCAATTACTGCAATTTATCTTCATAAAACATTTCAAATCAATATTCATCACCATCTTTCAGAGGGGTGTCCAAGGCCAGCTTATCCGACAGTCCAATTAATGAGCTCCGTTCTTAAGAAGATTCCAGCCTTGACTCCGTGATTCTGTCAGGGCAAGTAAGCCGAGTTTCTTCCAAAGTCGGAGAGTGTAATTTTGTTCTGTATTTGAACTCTATTTTCCTTAATCTTTGTTGCCATTTTAAAAGATAATAAATTCACTCTTCCAATATTCCATCCAAAAAAAATCACTGATAAACCTTATTGCAGGTCAAGAAGTTCCATATATATGTTTATCTTCAGAAAATATTTCAAATATTTCAAATCAACATTTGTCGCCATCTTTCAAAAAGGAGTCCGAAATCAACTTTAATAAGTTCTGTTCTTGAGAAAATTCCAGCACCAACTCCGGTTCTGTCTGGGCAAATAGGTCAAATTTCTTCCAAAGTCAAAGAATGTAATTTTGTTCTGTATTTATAGATAATAAATTCATCCTTCCGATATTCCATCCAAAAAAAATCACTAATAAACTTTAATGTTATCTGGATTTTTAAAACTCACGGGCAACCAATGCCAATTACTGCAATTTATCTTCATAAAACATTTCAAATCAATATTCATCACCATCTTTCAGAGGGGTGTCCAAGGCCAGCTTATCCGACAGTCCAATTAATGAGCTCCGTTCTTAAGAAGATTCCAGCCTTGACTCCGTGATTCTGTCAGGGCAAGTAAGCCGAGTTTCTTCCAAAGTCGGAGAGTGTAATTTTGTTCTGTATTTGAACTCTATTTTCCTTAATCTTTGTTGCCATTTTAAACTAAAAACAATTGATAAACAAAACAAAGAGTTTTAACAGAAAAGAAATATTCTTAAAACAGGTATTTATATAACTGCCTGGGGGAGACCGGGAATGCACGTCCGCTCCCTACGCCATCTTGCCACGCCCCCCCTCCCCATGGCAGGTTTTGACGAATTTCTCTGCGTCTTTATCACAACCTGGCCACCATACTTTACTCCTGAGGTTTTGCTTGGTACCAACAATACCTAGGTGTCCTTCATGAGCTAATGATACGATCTTCGGTCTCAACCTCTGTAATATCACCAATCGACACCCCCTCAATACACACTGCCCGATGCAACAAAGTTCGTCTCTAATGGGAATATATGCCTTGTGAATGCACTTGTCCCATTGTCCACTTTGGATACATTCTCTAACTTCCATGAGTTCTGGGTCATGTTCGGACTCTCTCTCGACTTCCCTTGTTGTCACAGCTCCCGGTGTCGATTGAATAGCTACGAAGCATACAAAACTCTCTGTTTCTGTCCCCAATTCTGACTTGGATTGTGGGCATCCATCTTTCAACAATCTGGACAGCGGATCAGCAATGTTTGCTTTCCCAGCAATGTGAACTACTCTGTACTTGTACGGTTGGAGTCTGAGCACCCATCGTTCTATCCTGGCACACAGTTTGGACCTGGCGGCATAGATCACCTCCAATGGTTTATGGTCTGTGATGAGTTCAAATTCAAAGCCATACAAATATGCATGGAATCTCTCGCAGGCCCATACAAGTCCGAGTGCTTTTTTCTCTGTCTGAGAATATCTCCTTTCCACATCTGTCAAAGATCTGCTGGCATAGGCAATGATTCTTGGTCCCACATCACGCATCTGGACCAACATGGCTTCTAAACCAACAGGACTAGCATCCGCTATGACTTTGGTTGGTGCAGCCGGATCATAATACCCAAGAGTATCGGCATTTGGCAGACTTTGTTTCAGAGCTGTGAATGCTTCCTTCTGCTCAGAACTAAAATGGAATGGTACACCTTTCCTGGTTAGTTTCCTCAATGGTTCTGCCAGTGTAGCAAAGTTAGGGGTGAACTTTGCGCAATAATTAACCAATCCCAAGAAGCTCCTCATTTCCGTTGCATTCTGGGGTTCACGTGCATCTGCAACAGCTTTCACCTTGGCATCAGCTGGGTTCAGTCCTTCCCGTGTAAGCCTGTGTCCCATGAAGTCCATCTCTGAGACACCAAACTGGCACATCTCCATTCACGATAAGACCTGCCCCCTGTAGTCTGGATAGCACAATCCTCAACCGTCTGTCATACTCTTCCTGTGTAGCCGCATGGACTATGATGTCATCAGAAATGTTGGCAACTCCAGGAATGCCTTGAATCACTCGATGGATTTTGTACTGGTAGACCTCAGGAGCTGCATTGATGCCAAACGATAGTCTCTTGTACCGGTACAATCCACAGTGAGTCACAAATGTTGTTACATCCCTGGATTCTGGGTCCAGCTCTAATTGATGATAGCCCCATTTTAAATCAATTTTTGAGAACACCTGACTGGTAGTTAACATCTGAAGTACTTCCTCCACTGTTGGTATGGGGTGTCGTTCTCGAATTATAGCTTCATTGGCCATCCTCATATCAACATACAGTTTTATGTCACCATTTGGTTTGGGCACGATCACTACTGAGCTGACCCATTGTGTTGAATGTTCTACAGGTTCAATAATGTCTTGCTCGATCAACTCTTTGATTTTGGCCTCGACTTTCCCATGGTCCAAATGGAGTTCTGCGCACTGGTTGCGCCTTGGGTTTGACTGTTTTGTCCACTGCTAGCTTTAGTTGTCAACCTTTCAGCTTTCCTACTCCCTGGAAAACTGCGGGGAATTCTTGCTTCATATCCTCGTATGACTGAACTGAATTGACATGAGCTCCAATATGAAGTATTGCCAGGTCTTGCGCCATGCGTCTACTCAGCAATGGTTCTCCCCTCTCGTCTATGACAACAAACTCTGCTTCGGTGTACTTGTCACCAGCTTCAACAGTCACAGTGAAACATCCAATGGTCTGCAATGGCTTGGTTGCTGTGTATGGATACAGTTTCTTTGAACACTTCTTTGATGTACAAATGATTTTTTTCTTTTCAATTTCTCCCATAAATGTCGGTCAATTACATTACTGTCACTGCCTGAGTCTACAATGACCGGAACTGTCACACCACCAATTATCACTGGGACCTTCTCATGTTGTACATCATTCAATGTAAACTGATAGTATTTCTGCCCATCCTGGTTGGCATCATCATCGTCACTTTCTGGGTCACCTTCTATATGGTGAATAGTGCCTTTCTTTCCAGGATACTTTCCTTTCCCCCAAGATTTGCCCTTAGAAGCTGTACTCTTCCCATTCTGGTTTGCATTTGACTTGCTTTTGCACTTCTTTGCAAAGTGGTCCTTACCTCCACACTTTCTACAAACTTTGCCTTTTGCTGGGCAGCATGGGTCTTTTCCAAAATGACCTCTGTTTCTACATCTGTAACACTCCAAGTCATGTGTCGGCATATTTCTTGGCTGGCTATGGCTATGCGAGAGCCTATTTACTTGTTGACCAACTTTGTCTTTACTGGGCTGGCTTGAGTTGTCTTTCAGTTTCATGGTATGAAATTGCCCCTCAACTGCCTCTAATGCAGCAGCCATTGTTAAAGCATTGGTAAGTTTCAACTCACCCCCTTTTTCCAGCAGTCGCCTTCTGAGTTTGTTTGATCTTCAGTGCTGCACAACTTGATCCAATAACTGGTTGTCCAAATCAGCTACCACGTAATTGCATCCCACAGCCAGTTGTCGCAATCTCGTCACGTACTGGGCAACCGTTTCTCCATCTTCTTGTTTTGTCTTGCGAAACAAACGGCGTTGAAATGTAGCATTCGGTGTCACCACATAGTGTGCATTCAATGCATCTACGGCTTTCTGCTATTCCTCCTTCCTTCCAGTATTCGAAAGCGTCTTAAAAGTTTCCCGAACTGCGGGTCCTGCGGTGAAGAGAAGTAACGCCCTCTGCTGCACTTTCTGTTCTGCCGTACTCCCATCGAGAAATAGGCCACGACTGTTGGCGTAGGCTTCAAATTCTTCCAGCCATGCCTTCCACTTCACACTCACAGTGCTTGCATCACCCGTCGGGTCAAAATGAGGAACACCTCGAAGTGCTAGAAATTCAGCTTCTGTGACTGCCATGAAGAAAACCTTCCAGCTCAAAGCCACCGATTCAAAAACCAAAATGTTTATCACATTTAAAATCCAAAATGTTTATCCTCGTCGCCAATGTCACATTTGTGGCCCGAAATGTGAAATTAATAACACCATCACCATATGCTTTACCAGTTGAACATCTCAGTGTCTTTATTTTCCTGCTTCCCTTATTTCATCATCCTGCACCTTCCACCTCCAGTGCATACCATCTGACTTCCTTTCATATCATGCATATTCATTATCATGACAGCAGTGATTTTCAAACTGCCCCCTAAACTCACATTCCACTTTAAGTAATCCTGATGCCATCGGTGCTTTGTGATTAGTAAGGCATTGCTTAAGGTGGGATGTGAGTGTGAAAGGAAGGTTGAGAATCTCTGCTTCAGACCCAATTGTTACTGAAATATTTTGCATGAGAAAAATTGTCGTTGGCCCATTTCCTTTAGAGTTATGAAACCGTGCACATTATGAGTCAATTAGGGACGATTAAAACAGTGGTTTTCAAACTTTTTCTTCCCACTTACTTACCACTTTAAGTAATCCCTTCCTAATCACAGAGCACCGATGGCATAGGGAATACTTAAAATGGAATGTGAGTTTAGGGAGGCCATTTGAAAACCATTGTGTAAGGGTGTAGTGAACTGGGATTCACCAAAGACGTTCCCCTGGTAGGCCTGGAAGCAGTCTAGCCAATATGTGAACTCCTCAGCTGCGTCGGGGGACTGGGGGTCTATTAACAGTGTACTGAGCTTGAGTAACACCTCCATCCTTGTTTGTAAGCTAATAAAATTGGAGCATAGATAAACCCCACGCTCAACTGGAGGGAGAACTAACGCTTTTATTAGCTCACAACACAGGTAGGGTTCATGAACAGGCTTCAGAGAGGTTTAGGCGGGAAACCAGGATTATCTACAGGCCCCTGGGGGGAGAGGCTGGGAGGCAGGACCAGTCGTCAGTACGGGACACCTCTAGTGAATCCCAGTTCACTACAAGCGGATTGCTTTCCTTGGGTCTATCAGCCACGGTATTGTTCATGCTATCTTTATTCAAGGTTTGGAACATTTCAAACCAATGCTTCTCCTTTCATGGAAACCAAACTTTGTCAGAATTTACGGAATCGCAGACACCAACCTTTACTTCATTATTACATTTATTGCTTATTAATGATCAACAAGTTGATGACAATCGTTCTTCCACTAGTTATTGACCATGATCTGAAAAAAGGAAGATAAAGATTAATTACACTGCTTCTCTTGGATAGGAGTGAGTAAATAGATCTTGACATTCTCATGTGCACTGGGTAAATCATGTATGATCTACTCATCCCCTCTTAATTTTGTACTTCAGGTACCATAGTCCAATACAACACAGGAACAGGACGTCCACATCAAAATCCAAATATATAGAACCATTTTTTCCTTCTGGTTGGAAACAATAGGTTTCTGAAACCACCTCACCTGACCTATATTCTCTCTGCCACTGGCCAGATCCCTTAAATTCCATCTGCTGAGTCCCAATGCTCCCAGTTGCACTGACAACAGTTCCCCAGAAAGGATGGTACTGTGAACTGAGACAGGGGACTGAGAAACGCCCAGTATGACATGGCCACTGGTTCAGCTGCCTTTGAGTGCTTAACCAAAACGCGTCTTTGATTTAGAATTCTCCTTAAAAAAAAAACCCCATTCCTTCAACAAGTGGGCTGGGATGATTTTTACAAACTCCAAGGGCTTTCAGAAATGTCGCACAATTTCAATGCCCCTTTCAATCATTTGTGCCCACTTAAGATTTACAACCAATTCTCAGTTCCAGCCACAGGTCAAATTCCTCGGCATTTACAGCTGGATGCTGTTGACTCTTTGTTACCCACACGAGCTGTTTGATAATGGGTTGCTCAGTCCCCACCATAACCTTTTCTGATAAATTACTTCAGCATCAGAAAGCAATGTCTTTCTCTAACCCTGAGGAAGAGTAAAGTAAATGAGCAGTCACGCCAACATTGCAATTCTTCTCTTTGAGAATTGATATCAATTTGATTGCTGTAATAATTTAAACCCAGATGGAGAGGGTGAGCTGTGTTCTGGACATTCGTGACTGATCCAGATCCTTGCATCCATCCAAGAGGAGTAGACAAGGACATTAGAATCCCTCCCTGGCTGGTGGTAATGCCACAAAATTGGACTGCAACCATTCTTGGACATGCGCATATGAAAAACAATATATCTATATCTGCGATGTCTTGCCTAAACCATCATTAAATTGTCTGAGGCAGGGCATTTTGTACCATTATTGTATCAGCATTTAATGACATTTGGGTTTCAGGGCTCACTGCTCACTCCTGGTAGCTGGGAGATTTATGTGTTTTGATCATATTAAGACCTGTCCTTGGGCCTGGAGCACTTTGTGCTATTGACAAATCTTTACCATTTCCCTGAATAACCAATGCACAGGCAAGATCCTTCATCTACCACTTCTTTTAGATGTAGACCTACAGCATGGGAACAGGCCCTTCAGGCCCACAACCCCATGCTGCCCAATTATGCCCGATTGATCTACAACCTCCTGTGCATTTTGGAGGGTGAGTGGAAACCAAAGCACCCAAAGCAAACTCACACAGGAAACGATGAACCCCTTACAGACAACGCCGGATTCGACCCTGGGACCCTAGTGCCGTAACAGTATTGCTCTAACTGCTATGCTAACCATTACATTAACCGAACTGCCCTAATGTCATTATGTTCCAAGCCATAAGAGCCTTTCTTGAATGTACGGTATATAATACCCAGAGGAAGCTATATAAAGGAGAACAAATGCAAAGCCTTTGGATCGGTTACATTTAAATCAGAGAGTAGCAATAACCATTGAAGGAGTCGAAGAGACACACCTACACCTGTTCATATCCATTGGTTTGCTGAACAATAAGAAATTCTGACTGTTGGGAAATTCAAAGAGATCTCAGCATTTACAGAAATATAAAAGAATTCAGACCATTACTCATCACAAGTATTATTAAGAAATTTAATAAATCAAAAGTAGACATTAAAGAGAAAACTAGATGAACAATTGGAAGTAAAAGTTGTGAAAGGATATGTGAGATGAATAAATGGAACAGTGGAAAGAATTCCCTCACATGGGAACAATAGACTGAGTTGGCATTTATTCCCTGACTCCAAGTTGGGTAACAAGAGAAAAGTGGTAATATTCCTTTTAGCTACCAAATTCTATTTACCTCAGAAATCCAGTAAGTAAAGGCCGATACCCGAGTCCAGACAGTGGGTTTCCTTATGGTGTTACAGCCGTAACTTGACACAAAGCTGGTCACACCATGTACGTACCAAAGGCCATCAAAACCCTTGCAGTTCAAAGGCCCACCTGAGTCTCCCTGAAGAAAATAAGATGATATGTTTCTATTTTCTCTCTGGCAGTTGCCAAGTCACATGACAACACTGCTCTACCTGAACTGGAAGTTCTCAGATACCTTGTCAAAATAATTCTCCATGATCTAAATGGTTATGTTATTTTGCATCCAATTGTCACCAAAGGAATTCTGTTCAATGGCTTCATCTTTTTAACTATGAAACAGTGCAAAACTCCTTCCCAATTTATGCCAATTCTGTCCCAACTAAATTTAGCATTACTTTTGGAAATATTGGTCCTGGAGTCCATTAATTCAATTGCACCTGTTGTATTTGCTTCACTGTGTTTGATTGATAGTTTGAGTTTTTATTTCTAACATTTATCCGGTATTTAAGTGCACTTAATCCGTCTCCTTTTGTTTTATATAAATCAATAACTTTGTAATAATGTGATGTATGATTTTTTTTTATTTGTTAAATGGGTTGATCTTTAATAAAATATACAAAAAAAACCCAAAGTTAGAGACTGTCTGAAGTTGTTAACTCAGATGATGGAAGGTGACATAAAAGTTAGATGGCAGTTAAAACTAACTTACTTTTCAGTGCCTAAGTTTGATGTAAAATGTAAGCAAATTTGATATTGCAGTTGTTTTGCTTTTGTTTGATAAAGGATTGAGTTGCCATGAATCAAACCTTCATGGACATATTATCACAACCATCTGAAAAGAAAGAAGGATCGTGTGGGACAAGGGACAGGAAAAGTTCGATAATCCAGCATCCGATTGCCCAGATTGGTCCAGCACATGAGCTAGGGGAGTCTGGAAGGTGGACAGGGTGAAGTTCGAGGTGGGTTGAGGTCAGGAGGATGGGGAGATTCAAGGATGGAGCTAGGCTCTTGAGTGCTTGAACATTCCCCCCTTCCAAAATCACCTGGTTCCTGCCTGAGACATGTGGTGATGGTTGTATGGAATGGACTGCCAGGGGCGGTGGGTGAGGCTGGTACTATTGCAATGTTTAAGAAACATTTGGACCGATATATGGAAAGGATGGGTTTGGAGGGATACGGATCAAACACAGGCAGGCGGGATTAATGTGGGTGAACACATTGGACGACGTGAGCAAGTTGGGTCGAAGGGCCTGTTACTGCGATGTTTGGCTCTATGACTATTAAATGTGAAATAGAAGTGTGTTGGGGTATTATTGTGATAACAACCTATAGTTTGGAAAACTACTAAAGTCCCAAGGATATTTAGATTATTGGGAATATTACTGTAACAACAGCAATGGTCCACCTCGATACCTAATCACTTTATGTGGAGCAGACGTCACCAATAAGAATATTCCACATCATAAGATTATAAACGGCAAAGCTTCTCCCCACGCCTTCCCCCTGCCCCCTCCCCCTCCCCCCCCCCCCCCCCGCACCCACCATAAATGTGGCAGGTCATTGGAATTTAACTGATCTCATTGGGTCATCAAGGTAATCAACTTGGAGCTAAATTTAAATACAAGTAATTAAATACATTTGGAAAGAGAATCAGTGGGACATCCAAATTGTCCTAGAAACCTGCCATGTTCACTAATATCCTGGAAGGAAGGAAATTGCGTCCAGTGTAACATGTATGTGACCCTTACAGCAACGTTCTTGACTTGTCTGCCCTCTGTAATGGTCAAGGATGAGAAATGGACAATAGATTGGAGGTCGGACAATAAATGTTCACATCCTGGGAATTAATATGTCGATAAAGGTTCACAGTAAATCATTGTGAAGAGATGAGAGATGGAGTGACCCTGATTGATTTGTCTCTTTCCTTGGCCAGATCATTTGGGTGAGACCAGGGGTCAAATCTCAGAACCCACGCGATTTTGAAAGCTCCCTACAACTTTAATTGTGGGATTGAAGTTACTCGTTGGTTGAAGCGGACCCTTGTCCTGGGTAGCCATCCAGTGCAAGTATCCCAAAAGTGTTAGAAAGTTTGGGAAATTGTGTTTGATGCATATTACTACTGTTCAGTGGGTCTGGTGTAACATTGAAGGGAGTTGAGTGGTACTGTGGTCCTACCCACAATATAATGGACCTGGGCATCCTGATGACAATTAGGTGTCGGAGGTTCCAGCAAATTAGTGATGCCAGAAACGCAAGTGGCACTTGGCAACAACTTGGGTTCCAAGTTAACGAAGGGTCCTCGATCTAAACATAAAGGTCCGAGTGGTCAACGCCGGATGATGGCCCACAATGCTCAGAGCCAATGTCCTCACTTGCTGGGACATTGCATGGGTTCTGGTGGCACTTTCTCATTACCAGTGGTGGGTAAGAGTGCGGGGCTGTGGAAGGGCCTCTCAATTTCTCACTTTAATCATACAAAGGAAACTCTGGAAGTATTACATACATTGCATCCAGATTTTTCACTGCCTCCGGCACAAACCATGGTTCGTTTCACAGTGGTCCCCCACCAATCTGGCGCACTGCAGTGAGTATAGTCAATGACTGGGATATAAGCTTGCTGTAACTTTTCAGGAAATGGTCCATTTGCTGTAATAACCCAGATTGGAAAAAAAGTATCAGCCACAATGGTGTTGTGTCAAACTTATCAAATAAGCAACAATACAAGTGCCTCTGTGAAATATTGTCTCCACAGTGTGGAGTTTCAGTAGAGACCAGTGATCACTGTCCTTTGCCTTGGTAAAGAATTGGAAATTATTAAATGTGAGAGATGTAGATGTTACAGGCCCTTCTGGCCCACGAGCATGTGTTGCTCAATAACACCCAATTGACCTACAGTCCTAGTATATGTTTGGAAAGTGGCATATGTTTGGAAAGTGGCATATGTTTGGAAAGTGGCATATGTTTGGAAAGTGGCATATGTTTGGAAAGTGGCATAAGTTTGGAAAGTGGCATATGTTTGGAAAGTGGCATATGTTTGGAAAGTGGCATATGTTTGGAAAGTGGCATATGTTTGGAAAGTGGCATATGTTTGGAAAGTGGCATATGTTTGGAAAGTGGCATATGTTTGGAAAGTGGTATATGTTTGGAAAGTGGTATATGTTTAGAAAGTTTCCCCCTGGGGAAAACCCACGCCGACCCGAGGAGAACATACAAACTCCTCCCAGACAGCATGGATCAGAACCCGGGTCACTGACACTAAACCACACGCTAATTGTGCCACCCTTCAGTTTGCTGAAAACCAAAACAAAAACAGAAAACTGAGAGAAAGAGGCTGGTAAAATGGGAAATGCCCACAGCTTTTTTTGTTGGAAGCAAGGTTAGCTGCTGTTGGCTTATAAAATGATATTCAACAGCTCTTATTGGTAGGAGAGATATCAGCTGCTATTAGTTGAATGGGAGAAAGGAACAGTTATCCTTTCACAAAAATAGGAAGGTTAAGATTTCAGATTCAGAAAGCAATCTGCTGGAGGTACTGGACAGGCCAATAAGTGTCCGTGAGATGGAACTTTTCATGTGGGTGGGGTTAAATCCGAAACATCGAGTGTTCTTTTCCTCCCAGCGATTCTCCTCCCACAGATTGTTTTTTTGCTGGAGATTCCATCACATGCATCTCCATCTGATGTTTCAGATGGTTGACCTTTCGCGAGAAGAGAAATCTTAAAGGGTTGTTGTTGACTTACTGTAGAGTCGACCCCATCCAGTAATGTAGCAGTAAAAGTTATTGGGAAGAATATCGCCGAAAGGTGGAATACAAGCTGTCTGAACTTTGTCATTCAAGACTGCATGTTTCGAGAGCTTGATTAAAGCAATATCGTTCCTGCAATAGAGTGGAAATTCCCACTTAAGGTTCAGTTATGGAGCCACGCAACACTGAAACAGGCCTTTCTGATCATTGCGTCTGCTCCAGCCATCAGCACCCATTAATGCCTCCGTCATTTGTATTCTCCCTACGTTCCCATCAGCAACCCCCAGATTCGATCCCACATCTGCGCACTGGGGCAATTTACAGTGGTTACCGAACCTACAAACCCACACACTTTTAGGATTTTGGGGTGGGGGGGTTGGGGAAACAGGGAGTACACAGACTCCAAGCAGACAGACCCCCAGGCCCACTGAGCTGTGAGGAGCTCCTCTGGACCACCCTTGTCGTCAGTTTTAAATCCTATTTTCCTTCTGTAGATGCTATTGCTCAGTTGCCAATCAAATGCTTGGAAGTGACACGACCTCGCTGCTCTCTTTTGAAGCAGGTGGAAGGTAAATCTGTGACTCCTGCTGGCCTTTTACTTCCTGCGGGCACTGCCTGAGCTGCTAGGTTTCTCCAACACTTTTGTGCCTTGAACTTGACCCTAGCATCTGCAGATTTTCTTCCTTAACTCCAGAGAAGGGCTTCACGGAGCTATGGTCTATGATCTAGGCTGAAGCAGCATTGCGGGCACCACAACCACATTCCTTCTGAAAGTGGAGGTTAAATAAGTATTTTTAAAATTTAGACAGGCAGCAAGGTAACAGGCCACTTCAGCCCACGAGCCCATGCTGCCCAATTACACCCAATTAATCTACAACCCCCGGTACATTTTGAATGGTGGGAGAAATCCAGAACTGGCGGGGAAGACCACGCAGACATGGGGAGAGTGTACAAACTCTTTACAGACAGTGAAGCCCAGTCTCGATTGCTGGTGCTTTTACAGTGTGGAACTAACTGATCCGCTCTCTTCATCTCTGATCAGAATTTGCATCATGGCTTTTGCAATGTTCCTCTCCCATTAGGGGGACTAATAGAGAGGGGCACTCAGAGTTAGTGAGGGGATTTCCATGCAAGAGGGATTTCTGATTCATCACATTGACTGCTTCACACAAGAAGCCTGCAATATCCTTGAACTGAAATGAACATTTTTTCCTCAACTTATCAGGGAACAGAGCAACAGATGATTGTCACCATTCAATATCCACAAAACAAACTTGACTCTTTTATCCATTTAATTACCTGACAGTGCATCAGATTCCTGCATAATCAATGAACCAAAGACACTGATGGTTACAAGTTGAATATTTGGACTGTGACACTGCAGCAAAAAACACCAAATTTCATGACTTGTTCATGTCACTAAATTCTGATTCTGATTATAAACCCCACTTTTAGAGATACTGTGCAGTCACAGGTCCTTCCAGGCCATGAGCCCACGTCACCCAAATACACTCATGTGACCAACTAACCTACTAACCCCATAAGTTTTTGGAATGTGGGAAGAAATTGGAGGCATCCTGAGGAAACTCACATAGACATGGGGAGAACTCTTGGCAGACAGTGCTGGATTTGAACCCGGGTCACTGGTGCTGTCATGGTGTCAACCGTGCACTCGCCATCCCACTCTGACTTGTTCACTAATGTCAGTATTTGGGGACTTGATTACAACACTGCCTCTTATCACCCAGTAGACAGCATTGTGGACAATAATGTCACTGCTCTCCATGGTACTGCATGGAAAGAATACCCTGGTTGAATGGCTTGTGTGCATTCAACGGCTTGACAGTCCAAGCCAGTAGCTGAGAAGAGGAGGTAGTGGAGAAGGAAAGGAGGAAGTGATATCAAGGACAGACCAAGGATGGTACCTTCACTGAAGGTTTATTAGCCTGAATAGAGGATTGATTAACCAGGAGAAAGCAGAGAGCTGGGGTGCAAGGATGACAATCCGTGTTGAGTGATGTACACCGGGGTCGGTGTTAGGCCCACATCTGTTCATGATATAAACGATCTGGAAGAGGGGTCAGAGTATATAGATGACAGGAAATTGATAGGAAAAGCAAATTGTGCAGAGGATATGGAGGTTCTGGGGGAGTTCTAGATGGGTTTAAGTGAGTGGGCAAGGGTCTGGCAGATTGAGAACAATGTTGGTAAATGCTTGGTTATCCATTTTGGAAGAAAAATAGATCAGAATATTCAGGGTAGTAGATTTTGGACGGAGATGAGGAGGAACTGCTTTTCCAAAAGGTGGAGAATCTATGGAATTTGTTGCCCATTGAAGCAGTGGAGGTGACTTCAGTAAATATATTTAAGACAAGGTTGGATAGATTTTTACATAGTAGGGAAAATAATGGGTATGGGGTAAAGGCAGGTAGGTGGAGATGAGCGTATTATCAAACAGCCGTGATCTCTCTGAGTGGCAGAGCAGGCTTGACGGGCTGAATGGTCTACTCCTGCTCCTATTTCTAAGAGTTGAAATAACGAATCTTCTTCGAAGAATGAAGCACATGAAGTAGATGACTACACTCAGCAAGATCTGTCCATCGATCAGTTTTAGGCATGAACAACATTTTAAATTTTATTCTGAATATTTTTTACAATTCCTATACATTTTCTACTCGAAGTAATCCAAACTAAGTGCATTTAAAGAAGGGTGATATTAAAAAATGAGTAAACAATGAGATTCTACCTGTGTTATAACTTACCCACAAGCAACACAGTTCGTGTTCCAATTTGGATGAACATGGATAACACTGGGCATTATGAACTGCTCTCCCCCTTCTTGGATATTCCTGTTGTATTCTCCCAGAATTACCCGATAAGTCCGTCCAAAGCTAAAAACAAAAAGAAAACTATATCAAATACAAACACACCTACTCCAAGAAGCAAAGAAATAAAGGTGAAGGTTCCATTATTGTCACCTCATACTACATTTAGAATGTGACGTACATGAAATTCGTTAACTTTGTAAGGCAGACAGAGAATCGCCACTTTGTCCAGCCCCGCATAAAAAGTATACATTGATATTGCACCCATACTCACGTGATACAGTGAGCTGCTGTCATCACCCAGTTTGAGGAAATTAACGTCCCACCACAAGTGTGGGAAAAGGAACTGGCAATTCCAACTTGCAAGGAAATCTAATGTAAGCAAAATTCTGTTAGTATTTTTTTTTTGCCGCCTGTGGCTGCACCCATTTCTCTTCCCTGATTAGTGTTACTGTTTGGAGACTCTTCTCTCATCTCTTATACTCACTCTTGTCTCTTCTCTACTTTATTTGCCTACTCATAACCGAAGGATATCAGCAATAGCCTTTCCTCCCATTCCAGCCCTGATTCTGGAAATCCTAAGGACATATCTTTCAACTTGTCCTGTTTCTCATCACCTCTGGCAACAAAGCTGGATTTAACCTGCAGACAGAACTTGCCCCATGGTCCTCGCGCTAGGACTGACCCAGGAGGTGAGACAGAGCAAGGCCCTGAGGAAACTTGACTTCATTCGGTGAGAGGGCGAGCAAATTTAAGTTCTTGGGTGTCACTTTCTCAGGAGTTTGCGGAGGATCAGTTTGACTTTGGACACCCTGGTAAATTTCTACAGAGGTGCGGTGGGAAATGTGCTGACCGGCTGCATCATGGTCTGGTATGGGGAGACCAATACCTCAGAGTGTAAAAACCCTGCAAAAGGTAGTGGACATCACAGGAAAATCCCTCACCACCATTGAGAACATCTATAGGGAACACTGCCATGATAGAGCATCAGCAGGGCAGCATGAATGGCATGGCAGTTAATGCAACACCATAACAGTGCCAGAAAATGTGTCCGTGGTTCGAATCCCATGCTGTCTGTAAGGAGTTTGTACGTTCTCCCCATATCTGCGTGGGTTTGCCCTGAGGGCTCCGGTTTCTCCCACCATTCAAAACATACCAGGGGTGTAGGTTAATTGGATGTAATTGGGTGTTATGGTCTAGTAGGCCAAAATGGCTTGTTACCCTGCTGTTTGTCTATATGTCTAGATTTAAATTGAAAATTTTAAATTGAATCATCAAGGATCTGCACCACCCAGCACACACTCTCTTCCACCTGCAACCTCAGGAAAGAGTTCTAAGACTCGCGCCACTGGGTTCAGGAAGACCCACTCCCCCTCCACCATCAGACTCCTCAATGACAAACTCAATCAGGGATTCATTTCAGGACTCTGACGTGAATTTTTTTGACTTTTTTTCTCTCTGTATTGCACAGTCAGTCTCTTTACATTTCTTTATTTACATGTACGTTGAGTACAGTTTATTTTGCACTACCAATAAGTGGTTAATTGTACCTCACCCGCAGGAAAAAGAAACTCAGGGTTGCTTCTGAATTTATATATGTTCTCTGACAATTAACGATGTAAATAATTAACAACATTTAAATATTGAATTATTAAAAGGGATAAGATATTAAGAACATTAAAACACCTCATTACTAAATAACCAAACTTAGTTTATCTTCTTTCTAATCTAAGGGCCAGTCAACTCCTGGACGGTTCTTGGCCTCTACCATCGCCTCTGACTGACACCATATACCAGAGCCCAGGACTTACTGATTTGGGAGAGGTTGAACACTGACCACTACTGCAGGGGGCAACCTCTGTACCTGCAGGAGTGTAAGGGGACAGGACAACACCTGGCTGGCTACCAATCAGTTGGGTTGAATGAATCAAGCCCCACCCAGTTGGGTGTCAATCACCCACTAGGCTATAAGTTCGGCCAGCTTCCCGAGGCCTCATACTAAGTTGCTGCAGCCACAGCCAGCCTATTTCTGTGGAGGTTTTTATGGATTAAAGCCTGTTGTACAGTCTTTACCTTGTGTGTATCTGTTTCTGGCTGACAGCGCACCACAATTCAATCCACAAAATTTTCCCACGGCTGCCATGGAAAAACTCCTGTACGCAGGGAGCCTCGAGGTCGACCCATGCCACCTGGAAGCCCAGACACGCTTCGAAATCTGGCAGCATGCAGTCGAGGCAATCATCAAGACACACATCCTGGACTCCGATCGGTAGAGGTTGGTCCTACTCCGGGTCAAAGCTGGGTCCCCGAGCCTTCCAGGTAATCAAAGGCTGCACCACATACAAGAGCGCAATGGAAACTCTTGAGAACTTGTACAAGCTCCCCATGAATGTGGTCTGTGCAAGATACCTCCTCAACACCCGAGCCCAGCAACCCGGGGAGACGGCTAAGTCTTATCAGGGACACTTGCGAGAGTTGGCCCGACCGTGTCTGGCTGAACCCAGGGTAGGTGTAGAGGAGGTCGAGAGGCTGATCCAGGATGCCTTCATCCGAGGGCTATGCTTGAGGGCCTTCTGGCAGAAGCTGCTGGAAGACAATATCTATGCCCTAACCAGGATGTGGAAGTGGTCCAAAACCTGGAAGCAGCATCCCTGCATGTCAAAGCCTTCGATTCCAGGTTCCCCCAGGCTCCCTCACAGCCCCTTCACACAGCAGCTGCAGCCCCAGATCGAGCTGGGGAGAAGAATGTCGCTGCGGCAGGAGCCCGGCACCCCTGTAATTACTGTGGGTCCTGGTGTGGGTCAGATCGATGATCATGCCAAAACTGCCCAGCTAGGAACCTGTATTGTTCCCGATGCAGCAAGAAAGGCCATTTTGCAAAAGTGTGCCTCTTTAAACCTGCCGGCAGCTCAGCAGCCCTCTATGACCTCCCCACTTCCCCCGTGGACACCCACCATGTGCGCGTGCCAGACGATGCCATTGTCCCCCCAATGACTTCCATCTTCCCCGACTTCAACCACGCAACATCCGGCCCCACCAGCAACGTTAGCAGCGTGTGCCCCGAGCATCTTCACCAGCCATTGCCCTCACCGCTCGCTGAGAACTAAAGCGACATCACTTTCGGCTCACGGCATGATGTCACTTTCGGCTCACGGCATGACGTCACTTCCAGATGACGTAATGACATCACTGCCGCCGGCCGTGATGACGTAACTTTCCCCGGCTCAGTGGACACAGCTGGGGAAGGAGGCCAGCCACACAGCAGCTCCCCACATGCCACTGCCATCTTGGGCCAGGCAGTGCCTGACACGGAGGGCCCCTGACGATATTGAGAACGACATGGTCAACATGGGCGATGACCAGGCCCTATTAACACTCCCCACGCCTCTGGGAGCCATCAGCTGCCGCACACTGCACCCAACAACAGACGGCAACGTGGTCAACACGGGCGATGACCAGGCCACCCTATCGATGCTCCCCATCCTTCCAGATAGCGATGACTCTGACTCCGAGATGGTCCTGACTGCCACCACGCTGACCATGGACATTCCCCATGATCTCCAGCGCTCAATGATGGACATGCGAGTCAACGGGCAGGTAACAAAGTGCCTGTTGGACAGTGGCAGCACCGAGAGGTTCGTTCACCCAAGTATAGCCCACTCCCTAAGGTTAAAGGTCCACCCCACCACCTGCTCAATCACACTCGCCACCAAGGATAAAACTGTTGGTACAATTGGGCACTGCTCAGTCGATATAATGATGGGAGGGGAGACTTATACAGGGTTCAGGCTCTTGGTCATGCCCAAACTCTGTGCCCTGGGCCTAGATTTCCAATGCCACTAGTGCAGAGTGTTATCCTTACCTTTGAAGGGCCCCAACTTCCACTCGCGTTACACAGCACAGAAACCTACCAGCCCTGGCCAACCTGCGGCCACTCCATATTGTGCATCACCCCACCGATGGTCTTCCCACATCTTGCACTAGGCTGCAAGCCGATCGCCGCCAGAAGTAGGTGTTATTGCAATGCAGACAGGGACTTCATCAAGGCGGAGGTGTGCGACACCTGGCGGAAGGCATTATAGAGCCCAGTAACAGCCCTTGGAGAGCCCAAGTCCTGGCGGTCAAAGGGGGAAGTAAGCTGAGGATGGTCATGAATTACAGCCAAACCATTAATCGGTACACCCAGCTGGATGCCTACCCCCTGCCGAGGATCGCTGACATGGTTAACGAGATTGCCCGCTACTGGGTTTTCTCCACGATTGACCTGAAGTCGGCGTATCACCAAATCCCTATCCACCCAAAGGACAAGCGCTACTCCGCCTTTGAGGCGGACGGGCGTCTGTACCAGTTCCGCCGCATTCCTTTTGGGGTCATGAACGGGGTCTCCATCTTTCAGCAGGAGATGAGTCGCATGGTAGATTGGCATAAGCTAAAGGCAATGTTCCCATATCTGGATAATGTCACTATCTGTGGCTGTGACCAGCAGGACCACAATACTAACCTGGAAAAATTCTTCCAGACGGCCGAGGAGCTGAACCTCACTTACAACAAGGAGAAGTGTGTGTTCAGCACCAACTGCCTCGCCATCCTGGGGTACATCGTGGCCCATGGAGTCGTCGGCCCAGATCCGGAAAGGATGCGCCCATTAATGGAGTTACCTCTCCCCCCCACGCTAAAGGCCCTCCACAGGTGCCTGGGCCTGTTCTCTTATTAATCGCTGTGGATCCCTCACTTCTCGGACAAGATCCACCCACTGGCCCAAGTCATGACTTTTCCCTTCCCACCTGAGGCGCAGGCAGCCTTCACCCACATCAGGCAAGATACTCACGGATGCCACGATGCAGGCTGTGGATGAGGACTTCCCCTTCCAGGTGGAGAGCGATGCCTCCGAGGTGGCCCTCGCTGCTCCCCTCAACCAAGGGGCGCCCTATCACCTTCTTTACCAGGACACTCCACGGCTCCGAGCTAGGGCACTCCGCCATTGAAAAGGAGGCCCAGGCAATTGTGGAAGCGTTCCACCACTGGCGCCACTACCTGACTGGCAGGAGATTCACGCTTCTCACAGACCAACCGTTCATGGCGTTCATGTTTAACACTTCCCACAAGAGCAAGATAAAGAATGACAAGATCCTGTGCTGGAGAGTCGAACTGGCAACCTACAGCTACGACAACCAGTACCGCCCCGGGAAGTTTAACGACTCCCCTGATGCCCTCTCTCGCACCTGCACGTCTATGCATGACGACAGGTTGCAGGCATTGCATGAGTCCCTCTGCCATCCGGGTGTCACCCAGTTGTACCATTTCGTTAAGTCCTGAAATCTGCCATACACTATCAGGGACGTTAGGGACATGATCGAGACCTGTTGGGTCTGTGCAGAGTGTAAACCTCACTTCCTCTGCCCCCCACCCCCCCCCCCGCCCACCAGGCCCACGTTATAAAGGCTACTCGGCCTTTCAAGCGTCTCGGCATGGACTTCAAAGGGCCCCTGCCTTCCACGAACTAAAACATCTACTTCCTCACGATAGTGGACGAGTACTCACGCTTCCCTTTCGCCATCCCTTTTCCAGAAACCTCCACGGCCAACGTCACAGGGCCCTGGGGAAGATCTTCATTAAGTTTGGCTACCCCGCCTTCATCCACAGTGACCGGGGGTCTAATTTCATGACCAAAGAGCTGCGCCAGTACCAGATGGCGAGGGGTATCGCGACCAGTCGCACGATAAGCTATAACCCAAGAGGCAACGGGCAAGAGGAACATGAGAATGGGGTGGTCTGGAAGGCAGTCGTCCTGGCTCTCAGGTCAAAAGGGTGGGCCGTTGAATTCTGGCAGGACGCCCTGCCTGAGGCGTTCCATGCCATTTGGTCACTGCTGTGCACGGCTATCAACGAGACCCCTCACGAATGCCTGTTCTCACTCCCAGCATGGCTCACATCCCTGGGACCGGTGTTTCTGCGTAAACATGTACGGACACACAAGGCCAAAGTCCTGGTGGAGCAGGTTTTCTTCCTTCATGCAAATCTTAACTACGCTTAGGTTAGGTTCGGCAGTGGCAGGGAGGACACCATCTCAACCAGGGACTTGGCACCAGCAGGAGCACCCACCACACCACGCCACCCTCCAATCTAGGATGACACTGACCGGGCATATACCCCCTTCCCCATGCATCTATGGGGCACGCAAAGCCTCCTTGACCGCCAGGAGCCCACTTCAGCCTTAGGTGATGACCCCCACCCACCCATCCAATACGACCCGCATACATCGACCCCGGCCCCCTTGGCCACCCCTCCATGTGACACCACACCAGTCACACACACCCCTGCTGCCAGCTTCCCCACTTCCCCTCTGACCAGTGACCAGGAGCCAGTCCTACGACGGTCACAGAGATCCCGGCGGCCGCCGAATTCTGTCATCCTGTAAATATTGTGTGTACATAGTTGGTGTGATTCCTTGCCACTGCCCCCCACCTCACCCCCGCCAGGACAATTTTAAAGAAGAGGGTGAATGTGGTGGTACACCACCGGCCTACTGCAGTGGGCAACCTCTCTTTATCTGCAGAAGTGTAAGGGGACAAGACAACATCTGGCCAGCTGCCAGTCAGTCGGCCTGAATGGATCAATCCCCACCCGGTCGGGTGGCAATCATCCTCTGGGATATAAACCTGTGCCAGCCTCCCGAGGCCTCACACTGAGTTGCTGCAGCCACAGCCAGCCTGGCTCTGTGGAGGTTTTTGTGGATTAAAGCCTGTTGTTCAGTCTTTATCTTGTGTGTGTGTATCTGATTTGCACCACACATAGCCCACAGGCAAGTCTCTTTGGCTCCTTTCCTCAGCTTCCCCGGAGGTATCAAGACCTGATTAAATCTTTGTTATGTTTCTGGGTTACTTGGGAGGCTTATTAAATAACATAGAGATGCAAGATTCAAATAACAAAAGAGACTTTATTTACTGATGTCTTCCACTACTACACACACATATACAATTACATACACTCCATAGTGGTGCACTACAGTGACGACAGTGAGAAGGGTGTATTCTTACGCGGTTACAAAATAGTTCACATTATCCTGACTATATAACATCCCTCCTTAACCATATAACCATATAACCATTTACGGAGCGGAAATGTTCTTTATCACTTTCTTTCCAGTGTAACTTAAGTATCTGAACTTTACACTCGTTTATTTACACAACTAGTTTTAAATAGTCCTTCTCGATATCGTACTGGCGGCCATCTTGTGGATTGGGCTGCGACCGTCGGGCTCTGTGTTGCTGGTCCACGTGTTGTGCTTCACCTGACAACTGCTGGGTTGATGTTTAGTGGTTGTGGTCTCTTCACGATGCCTCACTTGATATTGGTGTTGCAGGCTTGGCTGGTCTTAAAGCTTTCTGCTTCATCACATCTTGTGTCGGCCGGATGTGAATTCTGTTCCTCCTCAGCTGATTGCCGGAGTCTGTCTCAACAATGTATGACTTTGCTGGGGTCCATGTTTTCAACATCAGCTCTTGAATATGCACATGCTCTGGCAATGTTTGTGCACGTTTGGGGTCCTTCTTCTTGCGGGTCTGCCAGTCTTCTGGTTTCCTCCTGATCTTCTGGAGGATGTATCTTGCTTGGCAGAGTTGTTTGTGATCTCCTGCCATTTTGAAGTTCTGTGTGGACTTCATGTCAGCCCCTAAAGGAGTTGCTCGTAATGATAGAAGAGCCAGATCTGGTTCATCTTTTGTTTCGCGACACTGAACTAGTGTGTGTTTCACAGTTTGCACTTGTCTTTCAATGAACCTATGACCCTTGGAGCAGTGTGGGGATAATGTAATGGTAACAAACCCATACTCTGCAGCCAGCTTCCTGAATTCTTGTAACGTGAACTGTGTTCCATTGTCACATATTTCTTGCTCGTGATAGTTGACACTCTCAGGTCTTTCACCCTTTTGACAAATGGAAACAGAGTAGTAACAGGCTTAAGTACCATTCTTGGTTCTCGGTGAACAAGTCGGCTCCCACTGTGTGCCATGGTCTGGCAGGTACTTCTGTGGACATCATTTCATCTTTTTGTTGTGTGTTTCTGTAGATGCTTTTGGATATCTTCTTCGTCTGGATCTCATAATTGACAGAGATTAACTGCAACACCCGGCATCTATCCCAACCTGGTCTGCCTGCATCTATCACATAGAATGTACAGAGGATGTTCATTCCCTATGGCAGTTATTGATCTTAGCTCCCCCTAGCTGCTTGATCATGGATCCACCATAGGCCATTAATGTGACATTTTCTGTTTCCAATGAACTGTCTTTTGAATGCAAGATTCAAATAACAAAAAAGACTTTACTTACTGATGTCTTCCACCATAACAAGACACTGTTCACACAAACATATGCATATACATATGCCCCTCAGTGGTGCTCTACAGAAAATGTGGTTATAAAATAGTTCACATTATCCTGACTATATAACAATCTCACCGCCACCTTCCATAAGGAAACGCTGGAAACACCCAGTGGCCAATCAGATTCGCCAGGACAATCCTGTTCCTTCAAAGGACACTAACTGTCCTTTTGCAATTCCCATTTGTTTCCCCCCCCCTCCCCCCCCCCCCCCCCACCCCCGGCCTCTGCATTCTCGTACCTAATGTGTTTGGACTTTTTGTGTTTAAAGTTTTTGTGTTTTCCCACCTGCTAAGGCCAGCTGTAGGGTCTTGCATCGATCCCATGAACCACCTTTGAGGAGTAAGGTTGGTAGCTGCTCTGCCCACAGCCAGAAGCTGAAATGAAAGGAATCAAAGGTTAACAGTTCATTTTGAGTTGCGCACCATTACATTCATTTGCATATTTAAATAAGTTCCAAATATCTAAATTAAATTTAAATGTAGATATAAGACTTACAGCACAGTAACAGGCCATTTCGGCCCACGAGTCCTTGCTGTCTGATTTACACCCAATTAACCTACATCCCCGGTACATTTTGAAGGGTGGAAGGAAACCTGAACCCCCAAGGGAAACCCATGCAGACACCAGGAGAATGTACAAACTCCTTACAGACAGCATGGGTTGCGAACCCAGGTCATTAGCAATGTAAAGGTGTTGTGCTAACCGCTTCAACATCCGTGCTGCCCAATTCTCCTTGGAAACATATTACGAAACTGAAGTTGAAGTGAATCTGTGCTTTGGAATCTTTGAATGGACATCACAGGTCTCCTCTCGATATCCACTGGAATTGAATTTCAGGAAGGACCCATAAATGAGCAGAGTGTCCCAGCCAAATAAACCCTTTGTCACAATTCCAAGAAATAGTATGGTAAAGTCATTATTACACTTGATGTGCCACAGAACGATATTTCTGCGCCTCATCACGGTTCCCTGTCATGGTTTGTCCCAGGCAGCAGTGTGACAGAGGGCTACCTGATCTATGGGCTCTTCCCAGGGACGCATACAGAGTCAGAATCCAGAACTGCTGAAAGACCATCAACTCGGTGAAGGATGCACTTTATTCTGCCCGAAACCTGCTGGTCTTTCAGCACAAGGAGATGTCAGTGTTGGGAATGTGGTCGACTCGCACATGCCAGGCTGCAGGAATTCTGAGGGACACACTGAGGCTTGGTGCAGCCAATGTGAGGTCGCTGCGGGGAAGGACCACAGTCTAGAGTCCTCCCATTACCAACCGGGCATTGAGGGGCTGAGCCAGAGGGGAAGTTCCTCAAACTACTGAGGGAGGAGAAGTGACAAGGTGCCACCAGGGTGGAGATGGTGTCAATTGAATCGAAGGTAACAAGGTTCAGTGACAGGATGTATGGGTGGGAACAGATACTTAATGGTATTTCTTCTGTAAATAATTTATTGTGAATGGTTTAATTTTGGAAAAAAATCAATATTTCTGTGAACAATTTAAATGGTTAGATTTATGTTTGCCCAAACACCATTTCTCTGTGTAAAGCTTTCAAAAATGTGTCACCAAATGTCCTCAGTATATCCCCGATGTGATTTTAAATCCCACTGGCTTGGAAACTGCCTTACCTTTTATTTGGTGCTACCAGTTGCCCCAATAATCACAGAGACAAAGACTGAGGGGAACAATAGGCTTTATTACACGAGAGATTGATGGCCTGGGTCAAAGCTAGGGAAAATGAGGAGAGAAAGAGGGGACTCGACCTTTATGGCCTGGATCTCTTGGGAGGAGACCAGGGAGGAGTCTAGGAGAGGATGTCATCAGATGGCAGGCCAGCCATATCATTACACCTTATTTACTCAATGAATAACCAGCTCTGAAACCATGATCCACCAATCATTCTCAGGCTGCAAGCAATGCTCACACAAAGATGGATCTTTCTTTGCCACCAACATGACCCTACCATAGTAGTTTTTCTGAATATTTTATTTATTCAATATATATAATGTCAAAAATTAAGAATGTTATAGCATAAGTACATAATAAAATATTAACAAATATATGCTGAAACTCTTTTTATAAAAACTAAAATCTAAAAACTACAAACTACAAAAAAAAACCTATAACCCCCCCCCCCCCCCAAAACTAAAATATTTCATTATCAAACAATTACAAGTAATTAATTCGGATTGCGTCAGTTGACACTCAAAGACCTCAAAAACATCATAAAGGGAAAGGCTTCACTGATCAAGAAAGAAATTAATAAAATCATAATCTTAATTTCATTATTCTAGCATACGGACCCCAGAAAATATTTGACAATTTACTATAAGACACCTTCCTGTCGGATCGGTAATTACATCTTGGATTTTAACTGGTAAAAAATTTTTTTAATAAAATTGCAACTCCCGTGGCTTCAGAGTTAAATGTAGAGAAAGCTACTTGACCTACCCAATCTCTTTTCAATTTTAAATGTTCTCATTCAGTTAAATGAGTCTTGTAAAAAAGCAATATCTACTCCTAATTTCTTGATATACAATAATACCTACTTTCTTTTTATGGGTCCATTAATCCCATTAATATTAAAACTTAATATCTTAACTGTTTACAGGAAATCGTCGACTTGGCTAAAGTGCTCGGGAGAGCACAGCTAAACACGGAGGTCTTCTCCTTGGGAAATGCAGCCACCATGTGGGGAGCACCAGAGCCACCGGGGTCCCAAGAGCACCCAAGGTACTACTTCTCCAGTCATGCGAAACATCCCCGTAAGAGCTGCCTGGCCCAAAATCCTATATGCTCCACCTGCAGGAAGAAGGGACACTACGAGAAGGTTTGAAGGTCCCAACCTACCTCTGGCAGCACCACCATCTTGTACCGCATCACTTCCGACTCCAAGTTTGGTGCCACTTTCAGTCGCCGGGAATGGCTCAGCAGGACCATCAGGGCAGCAAACTGGGATGGCACCACTTCCAGTGTCACTTCTGGTGGTGAGGAGTAGCACCGCGTGGAGGAAGCCATCTTGGAGGGCTCCCAAACCAGAAGTACAACAATGATTCAGACAGCGACCTTGATCACCCTGGACCAGGAGAGCCCACATCAACTGACCAAGGCCATGATGGACATTAAGGTAAATGGTCACATCATGCACTGCCTATTTGATGCAGGAAGCGTGGAGAGCTTCATTCACCCAGGCACAATGCAGCGCTACTCCCTCAAGGTAACCCTGGCAAAGTGTAAAGTCTCCCTGGCCTCCAAATCCCACTCGGCTGAGATCCATGGCAGCTGCCCCCTGACATTGACTGTGGGGGGTTCAGAGTATAAGAACTTTAAGCTCTTTATCATACCACAGCTCTGCTCACCAGTCACACTAGGACTGGACTTCCAGTGCCAGCTCAAAAGTGTTCAAATGCAGTTTAATAGGCCACAACTATCAACTTTTAAACCACCCGCCCTCCCCTCTGAATATGATCTACAGTTTGTCCACCCTCTGGGTCCCCCCTGTTTGAGAACCTCACCCCCAACTGCAAGCCAATCACCACAAAGAGAAGGCGACACAGTCCCGGGGACAGAGCCCTCATCAAAGCAGAAGTCAAACGGCTTCCGGGTGAAGGGATCATAGAACCCAGCACCAGCCCATGGAGGGAACAGGTGCTGGTAGTTAAGAGTGGAGAGAAACACCACATGGCCATTGACTACAGTCAGACCATAAACCATTTTACCCAGCTGGATGCCTACCCACTCCCCCGCATCGCCCGCATGTCATTGCCCAGTACCGGGCCTTCTCAACCATCCATCTCAAGTCGGCCCACCACCAACTCCAAATCCAACCGGAGGACAAGCTATACGCTGCCTTCGAGGTGGACAGCTGCCTCTACCACTTCCTCCGTGTCTCCTTCGGGGTCATCAATTGGGTCTCTGTCTTCCAGGGGGTGATGGACTGGATAGTGGATGATTATGGGTTAAAGGCCACATTTCCCTAACTGGACAATGTGACCATCTCTGGCCATGACCAGCAGGAGCATGACACTACTCTACAGAAATTTTTCCAGACGCCCAAAAGCCTCAACCTCACGTACAACCAGAAGTGTGTGGTCAGCATGTCGCATCTGGCCATCCATGGTTGCGTGGTGGAGAATGGTGTCATTGGGCCCGACCCTGACCGTATGAGCCCCCTGCTGGAGCTCCCATTGCCCCATACCCTCAAGGCCCAGAAAAGGTGCTGAATTAGGAGGACAAAGCCCGTCCCTGGTTAAAACCACTCTTCTCTCTGTCGGCAGAAGCCCAAGCAGCAGTCACATGTATCAAGGGTGACAATACCAAGGCAGCGATGCAGGCTGTGGATAAATCCATCCACATCTAGGTGGAGAGTGATGTGTCCGACTTTGCCCTGGCTGCCATGCTCAACCAGGCGGGCAAGCCAGTGGCATTTTTTCCCCAAACCCTGCAGGCCCCCAAACTCCAGCACTCAGCCATCAAGACAGAGGCCCAGGCCTAAGTGGAAGCTGTGTGCCACTGGAAGCTGGCAAACCATTCACCATGCTGACTGACCAACGTGCAGTCGCCTTTATGTTCAATGACAAACAGCGGGGAGAAATTAAGAACAACAAGATCCTGAGGTGGAGAATTGAACTATCCACCTAGAGATCTTGTACTGGCCTGGGAAGGTCAACTAGTTCTCCAAATGCCCTGTCCTGGGGAACATGCACCAACATGCAGTTGGACCACCTCCAAACTCTCCATAACAACTTCTGCCACCCAGGGTTACCAGGCTCTACCACTTCGTTCGAGCTCACAACTTCCCTTATTTGGTTGAGGATATCAGGGAACTGACCCAGAGCTGCCCGATCTGCACTGAATGTAAACCCCAACTCCACTAGCCAGACAAGCTCACCTGATTAAAGCCACCCGGCACTTCGAACACCTGAGTGTGGCCCCCTCCCCTCCACCAACAGGAACATATGCATCTGAAATATCATCAATAAATACTGCCACTTCCATTTCACCATCCCCTGCCTAGACATGACCATGGGAATATCATTTATGAGTGAGTACCTGCTGACCAAGGGCATAGCCATGAGCAGGACCACAGGTTATAAACCCTGGAGGAATGGCAAGATAGAAAGGGAGAATGCCATAGTTGGGAGCCAAGCCTCCTAGCCCTCAGGTTGAAAGGCCTGCCCATCTCCCAGTGGCAAGAAGTCCCCTCTGAGGTGCTCCACACCACCAGATCCCTCCTCTGTTTTGCTACTAATGCGACATTCCACGAAAGGCTCTTTTCCTTCCCCAGGAACTCAGCGTCGGGAACCACATTGCCATTCTGGCTGATGACCCCTGGCCCCGTCCTGCTCCAGAGGCATACCAGGAGCCACAAGACTGGCCTTCTGGTCAAGAAGGTCCACCTCCTCCACGCAAACACCCAATACGCCTACGTAGAGTACCAGGATGGGCGGCAGGACATGGTTCCATCCAAGACCTGGCTCCTGCAGGGACCCCTCGATCAACCAATCAACATCCCCTCACAGTAACAGCTGGCCCCACTAATTGCACCCTGCCCCAGCCCCAGAGCAAGCGACCCCACGGTCCTATTAACCCCACCTCAGCCATTGGAGGCACAGCCTGTCGTGCAAGACACTGCCTGGGAGCCAGCAGCTGAACCACAGCCAACCCTACGACAGTTGCAACAACAGACGAGACCACCGGGTCAGGCTAAACCTGTAATGGACATTGACTGACTTCACCCCACTGGACTTTGTTTCAAAAGATTGTGGTGGCTGTATGGCTATTAGCCCTGTCTGTATGTATGAGCTGGCCCACCCTCTGCACCAATGACTCCTCCCCCTGGAAATCTCCATAAAGGCTGTTACACCCAAACTCCCCCCCACCCCCCCTCAGTAACTACCTTGGAACCAGACCAGCAACATGTGAAATGTGCATTGAAGGGTGGCGGGAAACCAGAGCATCTGGGGAAAATCCAACCAGGAACAAACCGTGCAGTAGGTTAATTTGGGTGTAAAGTGTTTAAATGGCCAGAATCAGCTTCTACTGTGCTGTAAATAAAATGTAAAAAATATTTATCTAAAAAACAAGACCCCATCTTCTTTTTGTTGTTGGCTGTAAAGCAGCTGATGGCAAGATCAATACAAGGACCCTCAATGAGAAATGTGTACTAAAGCATCGTGAAGAAAGCACGTCAGCGCCTCTACTTCCTCAGGAGTTTGCGGAGGTTTGGCGTGACATCTGAAACCCTGGTAAATTTTGACTGGTGTGTGGTGACTGATATGGTAACATCAATACCCCTGAGCGTAAAGCCCTCCAAAAGGTAGTGGACGCAGCACAGGTAAAACCCTCCCCACTATCAAGAACCACACCATCCAGCACACTCTGTTCTCGCTGTTGCCATCAGGAAAGAGGTATCAGTGCCACAAGATTCGCACCGTCATGTTCAGGAACAGCTGCTATCCCTCCACCTGCAGATTCCTCAATGACAAACTCAATCAGGGACTCATTTAAGGACTCTTTCTTGTGCACTTTATTGATTTTCTCCCCCTCTCTGTATTGCACAGTCAATTTCTTTATATTTCTTTATTTGTTTACATGTGTACGTTAAGTACAGTTTCTTCTTGTACTGCCAGTAAATGATAATTCTGCCTCCCCCAAAGGTTAAAGAATGTCAGGGTTATATATGATGTCACATATGACAATAAATCTGAAATCTGATCTCCTGTCTGGACCCTCATAAACATCAGTTTTCAGCTGATCCCTGGCACATCTCAGAGTTTTCTGATCACTGCTGTTTAGAGAGGTCACCCAAACTCCATATTTCAGAAGAGGGGATTTCATTGCCTTTTGCTTCAGTCTGCAGGAGCATGTAAAGTGAGTGCAAGGATTGCCCTGCATTGCGGGCTTCCTGAAGCAGGCATCCACAGGCAGCAGTCATGTCAAATTACCCTGTACAATGATCTCCTTGGCAATCCCATGTCAGGACTCCCTGGAGGGTCCCATCCACTTTTGTGGGCACAGTTCCTACCCAGCATGTCCAGGTTGCTCTGAGACCCCAGAGCGCTCTTCCATCGTGTCCCTCCCCTGCAACATTCATTTACAAAATAGTTATATAGTAAAACCCCTAGTATCTGGCACCTATGGGGATTGGTAGATGGCGGATGTGCATTTTCCAGTTGCTTGAGACGTATTCTTACAATTCCGAACTAATACACCTGCATTAAGAATAAACCATTTAAAAGACAAAAATACTGTTCTATATTTACACTGAACAAACTTCACTTGCATAAATATATAAACCTTAAAGCATTTTACTTTATTTTCAGTCACATTCTTGGAAAATATTTAACCGTCACTGCATCTGCAGGTTCCTCCCCTTCCCCCCCCCATCCCCCACACAACGGAGCTGCCAAAGAATAACATTATAGATAATTAACACCCTCCCCAAGTTTATATATAAAGCTTCTGACCGGGATGATTCTTACAAAGAGAGTCACCTCAACGGCGAGCGGCATCAACCAGCCCTTCATCCTGGGTGACGCCATCGTTGTTTCACACGACTTTACTCAAACAGCTGCTATGAGCAAAGCTTGACCAAGGCCCTCCGCTGGCTGAATTTTTGCTTCATCTTCACCAAAGTTTTATGTGTTACTTCAGAGAACATTTACTTTTACATTTTTAATCTTATGTATTTTTTACCTACTATTTTATTCTTATTTATTTTCATTTTTAAAATGTATTTTCCTCCATTTTTTTGCCGGTTGTTTGAGGCTGCCTGTAGCTTTGATTGTGGATACCAAGGGTTTAACTCCCCTTCAGCTTTCAGTTTTTATTATAGAATTCCTGTTTTTAGGATTAGCTGCACAGATCGCAGCTGCTAGCCCGATTTCTAACAGCTTTAAGAGCCCATCAATTTAGGCCGATTTTACACACAGTTCTATAGATTTTTACGTAGTTGGGGAATTGAGGGTTATGGTGAAAAGGCAGGTAGATGGGGCTGAGTCCATGGCCAGATCATTTATGACTTTTTTGAATTATGCCGCCGGCTCAACGGGCCAGGTGATTGATTCCTGCTCCCAATTCTGATTGAAAATACCAAACTGAAATGGACAATGTCAGTTTCCACTGGGTCACCCCATAACACAGCCAGGGAAATTTTAATGCAAAATAGCAGTGCTAATGGAAAAAGATTTTGGATGCCCCACACTGTTGATGTCGTGGCATGTAAAAGTTAGAAGGCATTTTCCAGGTCGTTACTTCTTCCATTTAGTGCAAACACGTACCATATTATGTGACAGACTAGCAACTTCTGGTAACTTACCCCTGGCTGTGAGAAGCATGAAGACCAGCAGTCGGTACATCTTCTTGCTGTGTTACTAAGAGTCTCAGTGGAGGATTCAATCCTTTATGTAATCTGCTTGCCACTATCTTTTGGATCCTTTCGACATTTTGGTAATCTTGGTAGCTGTGCACTTCCCACACTATGGAAAAGTAAACACTTTGTGATCTCTGGGTCAAGGCTGTGCTGTTTATATGGTCCACCATCTGCCTCAGGAGCATTCTTACATGTTTATTGCCAGGGCTAATTATACTGGACATTGATGATTTTGCTTCCTGAACACCTTTGAGTGTGGGGTGCAGCGGGCTGAGCGACCGCGTGGGTAAATGGGCTGAATCGCCGCAACATGCAGCCAGATCAGAATGGCGCGGGCTCCCCTTCACTGCCGAGAAGGAGCCCATGCCTAGTGCCGCGTGCAGGCTGAGGAGTCCTCCACTTTCGCGCAGCGGCCTGCCGTCCAGAGAGTTACAGGGTTATGCGATAACATTACTTCCAGAAGCCGGAAGGTACCAGAAGTAGGTGGGCCAGCACGGAGATGTGGCGAATTCAAATCAATAAAGTCGTTGGTTCACCCTCAAGCTGTGTGGACGCCTCTTTATTCGGTAGCACTGCCGCAGCAGTCAATACAGTGGTGACCCCAACGGTTCCAATGTTTTGGAACCAGCAAAATCCCGGTACACCCCAGAGATGTCCAGAAGATGGCCATCATCACACCTTTCAGCCTCCTTGAATTCCTAAGAAGGCATTTCGGACTCAAAAACATGACCCAGACATTCCAGCAGCTAATGGACATGGTCGGCAGGGACCTCAACTTCATCTTTGTTTATCTAGATGACATTCTCATTGCCAGCCCTGATGCCAGCACCTCACCTTCCTGGTTAACAGACTGCAGCAGTTTGGGCACACGGTGAACCCGGCCAAGTGCCAGTTCGGCCTGCAAACAATGGACTTCCTGGGGCACCGCATCACCCCAGAGGGCACCACGCCGCTACCCGACAAGGTGGAAGCCATTCAGAACATCTCTAAACTGAGCACGACCAAAGGACGACAGGAGTTCCTGGGGATGGTCAACTTCTACCATCACTTCCTCCTGGGCGCAGCCACCTGTTCGGCCTCATCAAACTCAGCGACAAGATGCTGCAATGGACACCGGAGGCCATGGAGGCTTTCCACGCCACTGAGTCAGCACTAACAAAGGCCACGGTACTGGCACATCCGGATCCCACCTCCCCCCCGGCCCTCACAATGGACGCTTCAGACAGAGCGCTGGGCGCGGTGCGAGAACAATGGGTCGATGAGCCCTGGTAACCCCTCGCCTTCTTCAGTAAGCACCTCCAAGCACCATAGCTCAAATACAGCGCGTTCTACCGCGAACTGCTGGCCTTGTACCTGGCGACACGGCTCTTCCACTACAGGGTAGAGGAGGCTACGCAGATGAGCAAGAGGAGAAAATCCCCTAACTCTAACAGAGTTTTGGAAAGGTTATAACATAAAGAAAGCAGTCAAAAAAAATCAGTGAGTCACAGGTTGAAGTTTCTGCAAGCAACTTGAGAGCTGTTGGCGCAATCTTCCACCGCATAATGCAAGTGAAACCATTAGTTTTTTGTTTTAATAATTTTTTTATTTTTCACACCATAAATCACATTAACCATGATACACATTTTTTCCTTTTCACACATATACAATGTCATTTTCTCCCCCCCCTCCCTCCTCCCCTCCCACCCTCCCCACCTCCACCCTCCCCACCTCCCCCCTCCCGTCCATTTAAGGTATAAATCTAGGATACATTAAACCAGTCAGACAATGTGTTGAAGCGCAAATTACTACAGTCTCTCAAGACATTGTGGAAGATCTGAGATTTGAAACTTTGGACTGTGACAATGTGCACCAATGCATTAATTTGCATTCAAGTGAAGTTTGATGATGAAAATCTCATTGAAATGGATCAAACAATGTTTAGATGAAGATGAGCTGGAAAATGAAGATGTTTGTGAAATACCAATGAAAGAATTTACCTTAAAGCAATTATCAACATTTATTGGAAAAATCAATGACGCTTGTGTTGACCTTAAGGATGTCGAACCAAACATCGACAGAAGCATTGGAGTTCAGCAAGAATTGCAAAATGACAATGTTATGAAGAAATGCACAATGAAAAAAAGTCCAAAGAAGGGTAAACTACACGAGACTAATATTTTCTTCAATAAAAAATGCTCACTTATTGCCAATAAAGATCATTTTATAGGTTTAGAACGTATTTTGTTAAAGTGTAATAATGATTCGAACAACACAGTTTTCCAAAACACTGAACTTATTTGAAACGTATTAACCATGTTGTATCAGGTATGCCTGTATGTATTTGTGTGTGTGTGTGTGTGTGTGTGTGTGTGTGTGTGTGTGTGTGTGTGTGTGTGTGTGTGTGTGTGTGTGTGTGTGTGTGTGTGTGTGTGTGTGTGTGTGTGTGTGTGTGTGTGTGTGTGTGTGTGTGTGTGTGTGTAAGTTCATAAAATAAATAGGAGACTATTGTGGAGAAACCAATAGGCTTTAATTCACGAGAACATAGCAAATCCCTACTGTTCAGTTGTCCTGCACTGAGTTGCAGGGGGCTGTGGAACAGTCACCTTTATACAGGAGGCTGTGGGGAGGGGCCGCAGGTACAGTCGGCCAATAGGTATGCTTGACCAGATAATTATACATTACAGTGGTTTACCACATTCTCCCCTTGTTTTTATAAAGATTCCCACGGGGTGAAAGGGAACTTACAAAATTAGACGCTTACAATTTAAAAGTGTAAGTTCAGCCTATCAGGCAGTCTGATCATTCGCTGGGACCGTCGTGGATCTGGTTGCGGCTGTGGTGCAGCAGCGGAGTCCTGGACGGTGTCGGGCACCTGATTGTGTCTGTCGGTATTGTGCTGATGGGTGGGCACCGTGCCTGGGGTACCCTCCCTCAGGGTGGAGGCAAGATACCAGCAGTCATGTGCATCATTGATTTCAACAGTGAGGAAGGTGTGGAGAGATTAGCAGTGGTCTCCAGGGCCCATGTGGGAGCCGTCCCTGATGGAAACAGAGTCCTTGTGTCTGTCCGGATATGCCATTTTGGCATTTTGGGGGTTGGGATGGAGGAAGTGGACCCTTTCGACCAATGGAGCAGGACGGGCCCTGGGGACGTCAGCCATGCCAGTAGTTTGGACCCTGTCGCAGATTTCCTGGGGAAGGAAAACATACGTTCATATGGTGTAGCGTTAGTGGTGGTGCACAACAGGGACCTGGTAAAGTGGAGGGCCTCTAAGAAAATCTCCTGCCAGCGGCAGACTGAGAGGCCTTTGGACCACAAGCCCAGGAACGCTGCCTTCCAGACTGTAGCATTCTCCCTCTCCCTCTCCTTCTCCACTTCCCTCTTGTGGTCCTGCTTGTGGCAATGCCTCTGACCAACAGGTACTGGTGCAACTCATCACTCATAAAGGAAGGCCCCTGGTTGCCAAATAGAGTGTAGAGGCTGCTCAGGGCCTTGATGATTGGGCTAGAGGGATGGCAAATGGAGAGCGGGAGTATTCGTCGATGATGTTAAGGAAATATATGTTATGGTCGGTGGAGGGCAGGAGCTCTTTAAAGTCGACACTGAGTCACTCGAAGGGAAGGGTGGCTTTAATAAGTTGTGCCCCGTCTGTCCAGTAGAAGTGCGCCTTGCCCTCAGCACAGACCTGGCAGTTCTTTGTTACGATCCTGATTTCGTCGATGGAGTATGGCCAGTTGCGTCCTTTAACAAGGTGAAAAACCTGGTGACTCTGGGATGACAGAGATCATTATGGAGGTTTTGCAGTCAGTTGATCTGGGTGCAAACACAAGTTCCACAGGTCAGGGTGTCTGGTGGCTCGTTAATTGTCATAGTTAAGGTGGTTAATTCTATTCTCCACCGCAGTATTTTATCATTTTTGATTTTGCCCTGCTGCGGATTGTTGAACATGAACGCGACAGCGCGTTGATCAGTCAGTAGAACACAAAGTATCAGTACCAAATATACAACCCAACTTGCATTTGTAAGATTCCAGTTGACCCCTTTGCCCTCTCAAATCTGCACCCGACTCAACCAAGCCCCATAAACAAGAAACCTCGAGAAAATTAAACCGAGCACCCACCTTCTGCACAAGGATTTTTAAGAAGATTTCTCACCATGCTGCATGTCTAAATTTAAATGTAATATCTTAAAACCCTGGTCTTTTACACTTGGAACCCTGGCTTTATCTCATGTTTCACTTAAGGTCTGGATTACTTCTGCAGTGCACTAATCTGACTCATTGATCCTTTATACCCAAGATCTCAAATCCAGTTGCTCCTTTATTTCTGGAGCACCGCAACCTTCCATCCCTTTACTCTGAGAGGCTCTAATCCACTTCCTCCAGAGCCGGGATCTTTATCCCCAGTCGCCTGACACCCACTGGTTTTTTTTGCATTGTGCCTAACTCCTGCTGACAGATTTCTCCTGAATCCTTTAGTCCTGGTTCTTTCCTGCACTTGAGTCAGTGATTCACTCAGATACCGCTGGCTCTTGTAGAACACTGGTACTCTCGAACATCTCAAGCACTCATTCGCCAGGTGCCAGACTGCCATATTTAGCAGGTCTCACACACATTGGCACTGACTCCTGACAAACTTCAATGTTACACCTAATGGTGTCAAGTAGCTGAAGCCCTGGGGCCTCCTGGATGCAAATCTCTGACCTCCCTGATCGCCTCTGACACCTGAAGCAAATCCCTACTTCACCTGGATTGGAGCTCGATTCTTGTTGATTCTGCACAATAATCTCCAATACCTTCTATATCATCTACAGCCAAATTTTCCACCAGTCTTCTGATCTCAGGTAAGTATGAAATATTCATGAAATTCTAGATACTCTAGATCTTAAACCCTCCCCAATGGTTGTATTTTAACCATCCTGCCTGAAACTATGTAAAACCCTATCAAGAATATCTACAGGGAACGCTGCCATCGGAGAGCAGCGGCAATCAGCAAAGACCCTCACCACCCAGCACACATTCTGTTCTCGCTGCTACCATCAGGAAAGAGGTCTCGGTGCCCCAAGACTCACACCGTCAGTTTCAGGAACAGTGGCTCCCCCTCCACCATCAGACTTCTGAATGACAAACTCAATCAGGGATTTATTTACATTCTCTTACTTGTGCACTTTATTGATTTTCTTTTTGTTCTCTCAGTACTTCAAAGTCAGTTTGCTTACATTAGTTAATCTATTTATAGTTCTTTGTTTGTTTGTTTGTTTGTTTACATGTTTATGTACAGTTTATTTTTTGCACTACCAATTAGTGGTAAATCTGCCGCGCCCACAGGAGAAAGAATCTCAGGGTTGTATGTGATGTGTTTATTCTCTGACAATAAATCTGATTAAATCCTATGAAAGACCATGTGTAAAATCACAAGTAGCGATAATGGGGATTAGAAAGTCATGGAATCATTCAGCACAGAGAGGCTTCTCATCACATCGCGTCTGCACTGACCATCTCCATCTATCTACACAACTTCCATTTAATCTCATAACTCCCCCTTTCCAGTACTCTGCAACTCATCTGCACGCTGGGGGAGAGTAGCAATGACTAATTAACCCCCTCCACCCCCGACCGCCATGCTTTTAGGATGTGGGAGGAAACAGGGAACGGGAAAACTGACACACACATGAGGAGAATGTACAACCGCCATGCAGACAGCTTGGGAAGCCAGGGTTGTCTCCAGGATGCTGGAACTGTGAAGCAGCAGTTCTTCTAGCTGTGCCACTGTGAAGGTAAACGATGGGAAAGCATTCCTTCCTGAGATGAAGGGTCACAACACGGGTGACACGGTTGGTGTAGCAGTTTTTAGCGCAATGCCTTTACAGTGCCAGTGCTCGGGAACAGGGTTCGGATTCCGCGCTGTCTGTAAAAAGTTTGTACATTCTCCCCATGTCTGCGTGGGTTTTCTCCAAGGGGCTCCAGTTTCTTCCCACTGTTCAGAATGAGCCGGGGGTGTAAATTGCGCAACATGTGGGCCGAGATGCCCTGTTACCGTGCTGTATGTCCAAATTTAAATTTTAAAATTTAATATCAAATGGCCTCAGCCTGTTGCTCTGCCAGTCCAATCGCTGGGAATGACGGACGAGTCTTTCACTCGATTCCTTCCAAAGCTTGGAGCTTCTGTCCCAGGAATTCCTCTCAGGTCGCTCCCTCTAGGCCCAGCACGGCAGCAGGGAGACAAAAGTCTATCCTGGGCTTTCCGAAAACCTCAAAGATTCTTCCAGTTAATTGTACCACAAAGTTCACTATGACAAAGTTAGTTAATGTTAGGTATAGGTGGTGACGTATAATTTTATACACCAATTATGTTTAACTCGAGCGTTTGAAACGATAGAAACTGAGTGCTTCAGATTTGTGGTTTTGTTGTAATGAGCAGAAGGGTACCTTTTTGCATTCAGTATGGTCTTGCGATAGGGACAAGAGTTTGGGGGCTAGATTAAGTGACTTTCTGCAGTACACAATACAATTTTCTCTAGACCTAAAGATCTTTTTATTGGGGAACTTTAATGAAATGGCTTTATTCAACAAATTAGATAAATTTCAAATGGCGTTCCTGGGATTACCTCTAGCAGTAACAAGGGAACATGTAGCTGTTTCATGGAAAGATCAGATGGAGCTGAGTTTACAACGATGGCATTCAGAAATGAGGTCCTATATACCACTGGAGAAGATCACTTATAATTTACAAGATCAATACTATACATTTAAAAATATTTGGATTATTCTAATTTGAAAATCTGAGACTGGCCATGAGTGCAGCTGGATTGAGGTTATTCTCCTTATTTATTTATTTCTTTTAGTTTCCCTTTTTGCGGGGAGTAGGGGGGTAGAAGTTGGTTAAGGGGAGGGGTAGATGGGGGCTGATATGGTTAGGTTTTTTTAGGATTCTTTGTGTTAGATTTTTTTTCTATGTAACCATGAAATCTTTTTTGACAATTTGTTAATATTTTAATTTTGTAATTGTGTTTATTATTTTGTTTTCTAATAAATAAAATATATTTAAAAAATTATACCAGAAGTTTACATCTGCAGGAAGTGCTGCGCCATTGAAATCTGTAAATCAACGAACTGAAGAGAGTTTATTGTCATGTACTGGACCGAACGGTTTCTCTCCAACACCTATCAGGCTCTTGAACAGCCCCTTGTTACACTAATTAGGCCCTGCTCCGACAACACAAAAGGTCTAATTGAACTATCGCAAAGTCACTTTTTTTGTGCTGGAATAACTGAAGATTTATTATCTATCTAATTTTGTACTTATAATCAGTTTTTATTAAATTTTGAAGAGAATTGTAGTTGAATTTTTAACAAAGTATCTGGCTGCAGCAAAGAAGAATTTTCCTGCATCATACAATGTCTAGGACAATAAACGCATTGAGATTACATCAATAACATTATCAATGTGCAGATGCAATGTGATTCCTGCTTGTTGCAGTTGCACAGGTAGGTAACGCACACTAACAACCAATAAATATATTTAATTAACATAATATGCTATAAGAGAATAAAATAGGTAATAAATATGAAAGGAACTGGTCCACAACCTCCATCTCATCACGGACGCATCTCTGGCCAAATTTCTGCTGCTCTCTCATGTAGGTGACATCAGGATTACTTCATTCAGCCCAGAG
The DNA here is from genome assembly GCF_036971445.1 of Narcine bancroftii. Classification (NCBI taxonomy): domain Eukaryota; kingdom Metazoa; phylum Chordata; class Chondrichthyes; order Torpediniformes; family Narcinidae; genus Narcine; species Narcine bancroftii. Next base: position 172,439,312 of record NC_091470.1, read on the forward strand.
CTCAGATCATGTGGTTCATTAAGTGCTACTTACTCTCCACTTCCCAAGTGTATAGAGATGATGTACTGTCAGAAAAATGGAGAATGTTGGAAGGGGAGATCAGTGACTGGGGGCAGAGTTTTCACCATCTTGGAATATTGATTGCTGGATTCTAAGAAACCCTCTGCAAGGCTTGCCCCAGGTGAGTCACAATCGAGATACCAATGTGACCATTGCCTTCAATAGGGTCAACCCCCCTTCTCTGAGGCAGTGCCACACTAATCTGCAATAAGCTGTTTTCTGGCAGAATGAAGTGTAACTCTCCCATACTGTTAGAATATAAAACACTGAAACACTACAGGCCCTTTGGCCGTCAATGTTTGCTGACATCCTACCGAAAAAACAAAACCCTTCGCACCTTGTAACCCTCTATTTGTCTTTCATTCATGTGCCTGTTCAATAGTCTCTTAAATGCCCCTAATGTTCCAGCCTCCACCACCACCCCTGGTAATGCATTCCAGGAACCCACAGCTCTCCAAGTAAAAGTCCTATCCCTTTTGTCTTTCCAAAACTTCCCTTCCTTCACTTTATACAGATTTCCTCTAGTGTTTGCTACTCCTGCCTTGCAAAAAAGATGCTGTCGGTCTACTTTATCTATACATCACATGATATTGTAGACCTCCCTTGAGTCAACCTCTCATCTTTCTTCACTCCCCAGGGAAAAGCTCTAACTCTGCTAAACTTGCCTCAGAAGACATAATTTCCAATCCAGGAAACATTCTGCTAAATCTCTTCTGCACCCTCTCCATAGCTTTCAAACCTCTTGTATAATGATGTGGCCAGAAATGAACATTCTAAGTGTGATCTCACCAGAGATTTCTAGACCTGCAACACCACCTCATGGTTCCTGAACTCAATCCCTTGACTAATGTAGCTCAGTATCCCATAAACAATCTTAACTATCAGAGCAGACTTCAACAGGGATTTTATCTGAAGGCTGCACCTGGCAATTGGAGTCAGGTGACTCAGGCAGTTGGAGTGGAAAAGCTCAGATCAGCAGGAAGCTGATGGAGCAATAGAGATCAAATGATCTAGGGAACTTGTGACATAGGGTGATATTAACTCTCTTCAACTCAGCAGTCTAGGTAGTTGGTATTATTGACTGGAGTTCCACACAGTTATAAGTTTGAAATTTACAACTAATTTGGGGTTTTTTTTCGACACCATCTTATCAACCTGTACAGCAACTTTGAGTGATGTATGGATTTGGACCCCAAGGTACGTCTGTTCTTCCACACTGTTAAGTATATGACCATTAACCATGTACTTAGCCTTCAGGTTTGGCCTTCCAACATTTATAACCTCACATTTATCCAGATAAAAGTCTATCAGCCCAATTCTGCATCCTGTCTATATCCTCTTGTAATCTTTGACCACCTTCAGCTCCATCTACGATTCCTCCACCCTTCATGTCATCTGCAAACTTACTGTCCCATCCTTCTGCATCTTCTTCCAGGTCATTAAATAAAAATCACAAAGACCAAGGGTCCCAGAACAGATCCCTGCAGAACTCCATAAGCCACTGACCTCCAGGCAGAATGCTTCCCATCCACTACTACTCTCTGCTTTCTATGCACAAGCCAATTCAGAATCCACACAACCAAGGTTCCATGGATCCAATGCCTCATGAATTTCTGAACGAGTCTCCCATGCTTGACCTTGTCAATTGCCTTACTAAAATCCATAGTCTCTTGCAAATATCTACAGGTGAACCGTGGAGAGAATTCTGATTGTTTGGTGTGAAGGTGCCAATGCTCAGGACAGGAAAAGATCAGAGAGAGATGTGAACTCGGCCAGCACCATAACAGCCACCAATGGATATCTACAAGAAGCAGTGGGTTAAGAAAGCAGCCTCTATCCTCAAGGACCATCACCTCCCAGGTCATTCCCTCTGTTGCCATTAGGAACAATATAGGGTTAATGTTGGAGAACAAATTGGGTCTAGTGATCATAACTCTATTCATTTTAGGGAAGAGTAAAGAAGGGCCTAAAGTTGAGGTTCTGGATTGGAGAAAAGCAAATTTCAAAGGAATGAGAATGGATTTGGGGAGTATTGAGTGGGACATGATTTTTTTTCAGGAAAGGATGTAAATGAAAAATGGAGAATATTCAAAGAAATTTTGAGAGTATAGAGTAGATATGTCCCAGTGAGGATCAAAGGAAAGGCTGGAAGTCATAGGGAGCCTTGGTTTTCGAGGAATATTAGTAATTTGGTTAGGAGAAAGAGGGAGGTGTACAAAAGGTATAAACAGCAGGGTGATGAGAAATTGAAAGAGGTCTACAAGGAGTGTAGAAAAAATCTTAAGAAAGAAATTAGAAAGGCCAAAAAGAGGCACGAAGAGGCTTTGGCAGGCAGAGTAAGAATAAATCCAAAGGGTTTCTATAGGTACATTAAAAGTAAAAGATTAGTGAAGGATAGAATTGGACCCCTTGTAGATAGGGAGGGTAGGCTATGTGAAAAGTCAGAGGAGATGGGGGAAATTTTAAATGATTTGTTTCCCTCGGTATTCACTAGGGGAAAAAATATTGTACCAGTTGAAGTAAAGAAAAATAATGGGGAGGTCATGAATTATATAAGGATAACCAAGGAGGTAGTGATGGCAGTGTTAAAAAAGATAAAGGTGGACAAATCTCTGGGTCCGGACAATGTATTCCCAAGGACACTCAAGGAGACTAGTGTACAGATAGTGGGGCCATTAACAGAGATACTTAGGATGTCACTGGTCACGGGGTTATTGCCAGAGGATTGGAGGGTGGCTCATGTTGTTCTGCTGTT